>NC_045798.1:86247797-86360297 GCF_009873245.2 Balaenoptera musculus
GACCCAGAAAATCTCTCAGTGATAGAAAGCTATTTATACATAGAAAGTTATATTAAAAATAACGTATTAAACTACTAAATCATATATCTTCACAGGTTTGAGATTGTGAGGCTGATACAAGAAATTAAATTTTATCTTACTGCATCTAGGATTGTTCATTTCTCTGGTCCACTAAATTAAGCACAAAGAATACTGGTTTCTTAAGAGAGAAACATGATATTAAACATTTGCTTTAACTGTTCATCTCCAGTAGATGGCTACAGTTCACTACCAAATGGAACTTATAATAGATTTTTTACAGTAACTAAATCAGAAGATGAAGGTTGAATTACTATAAATGAGCTGCCCTGTACATTTTTCTTATTTCATGTGCTTAGTCATCTAGTGTTGTTATTTTTTTAAAGAACGTCTTTTTAAAATGATTGAAAAGTGGTATTTTCACCTTTTCCTCTTTGAGCAATGTATAGTAATGCCATTATTTATTTTCTTTAATCACAAATTATTTACTTTTAAAATTCTATATTACGTGAGGAATACTAGTAATTATTGAATTATGTAAAAAAATGATAACTATTGTAAGAATCCTTATAAATTCCATAAGTTATTGCTTCCCCAAATTCAATCATTTTATTTTTTAATTTATTTTAGCTTCTAAATTGAAGCACTTGAGTCATTTATCACTTGTATTGTCTAATTACTGGCTTTCACTAAGTATTATTTCAAATGTAATACACACAAACATATGTACGTATTTTTAAAAAAATATGTTTTTTGTTAATCTGGATCCGCACCTAAATATTTTAAACATAATTTAATCAAGCTAAAATAATACAACTACAAGCTTACTATTTAGAGAAATATTTATTAGCTTGTAAAGTACTTAAAATCTGCATTACAATTGGACATGTCTCTGTCCACTAGGCTGTAGAAATAGCTTGTAAGCATATCACTGAGATGATAAGTATCATTATTGACCTTTCACCCTCATCCATAAATAGAACTGCGACATCTGAGTAAATGAGTCTGAATTTATTGTTTGGGGGGGGTTTCAAGTGCAACAAAAATGTGGAAAAGACTGGGCTTTCCCCCCCCCACCCCAGGCCTACCGCCTGATTCATCCGTCTCGCTTCACTGAATGTTTGTTTTTCTTTGAGTTGTGTGTGTGTGTGTGTGTGTGTGCATGTGCGTGCACATACGTAATATCAGTGTGATTTTATGTCCTGCAGGTTGGTTGAACCAAGCAGTTCAAGGTTTAGCTTTTTGTTTTAATTTTACACATGAAAGTATGGGTTTCATGTGATACTCTGAGATTGCAATTTTAGATCCTTTTTTTTAATCAATTGCCAATTTATATGGTTGGGCTACAACTATTTAATCTATTATTAATAAGCATTTTGCTCAACTATACAAATTATAAAAATAATGCCAAGGTTCTAGGAGAATTTTTTTTCATGTTTAGAGTTTATATATAAATTTTACATTCTCCCTTGAAGACAAATGAATTATTTTTGTATTTTTTCATTGATGCTTATGTATATATTTATCATTATAATAGGAGCCAATTAAGAAATGGGCCACAATAGTAACTAATTAAAAGAAATTTCATTCACACATTTTGTTAAGGGATAGCTGGAATATTCAGATAAGTCTTTGTGATTCAAAAGGACTTAAATTTCACAACTTCAGTTAGGTTACTTTACATAAAAATAACGGATTTTTCCAAGACACTTAACATTTATATAAATGTGAGGGGTTTTTTTGTATGCGGTCCATTTTTTATGGATGTGTGTTAGTGTTCATGTGCCTACATACATTTGCACACATACATGAACAATCCTTTATTTGTTAAAGACCTTAAAAGGACAAAAGATATTTGACCCCGCCCTGAGACCATGTAATGTAAGTTTACAAAAGGATCGAGGAACACAGATTTTAATCATGCAAACAATATTAGTCCTGTCCCCTCTGGTGTTTCGAACCTGGACATACTGATTGTATACTTTGATTCCTAAACCGTGGAGATGTATCAGATGCCCTCGGGAGCACCTGGCCAAGCTCAGAACATTTCACTGATTACAAGGGTAGTGCCTAGAGGGCAATTAAGGGACAGGGCAAGAGATAGACAGTAATGAGTCCCGGTAGCACCTTAATGAACCTCAGAAAGGGAAGCAGAGAGTTAGGTAGACTCGTGGCTCAAGAGAGAAATGTTGAGTAATGTGGAGATTATTTACCAAGAATATTATTTCTGTATTTCTATATATATATAATCAGAGGCAGATTTTTAAATCCTGCCACTAAATGTATCTAACATACTCTTTTAGATTGTTAATAATTTGAATTTTATTAATAAAACCTGTTGTTATTTTCTTATATTGCTTTTTAGTGTGCTGAAGTTTGAATTAAATTATATACTTGTTTAGAATGTACTATTTTAGTACATAATTTTCCTCACAATTGAGTTTGTAGTGCATTCTTCTTTTACCTGATATACAGTAATTTTATTCAGGTGTTGAACTAGCTTTTTTTATTTATCTGTGTAGACTTCCTGTTTGCTTATTCATTGTATTTCCTGAGTTGTTAATATCCACAGTGAAAAGCCGACTTTTCTCGATTAGTTCAAGCCTGTGAAAGCTGTAAAATTGAGAGTAATCTCTGAAAACATGTCTTTTTTGTGTAATTATATAAAAAGGATTATAACAGAATTTTGTATAGTGTATGTGATTCATACAAGAGCATTGGATTGATTTAAAATCCAGTTTATTCCACTATTTCTGACTTGTATTTGTTGCTTAAAAAACACATTAGTAGCATAATACAGATACATTTCTGTGTGATTTCCTATTTGTCCATTTGCACTATCGTAGGCCAAAAAAAAAAAAAAAGAGAGAGAGAGAGAGAGTGAAAGGGAAAGCTGCTGTGAGCATGAGATTTGATGCGGTAAACCTAGTTACTTATTAAGCACGGTCTCCTGCAGCTGTGATGCTGTACACAGGTATTAATATATGGGCTCTCCTACCTCATTGGTGTTTGCTGTGGGATATGTTCAAATGTACAGCTGAGCGAGAATTGCTGGGCTCCAGAGTGTTCACCTCCAGAGCACTTGGCTCTTGGCTTCCTGTGGTCGGCATTGTGTGAATCACTGCTCATCCACCACCCCGCAGCAGTCCTGCCCTTGCTCTGTGAATACTGTCCCCAGCCTGCTGGGGAGAGTCTGCAGTGCTGTTTCTTGCTTGACCACTAGGGGGAGGCAAGGGGTGTCCCTACAATTCCCCCTCACCTCTCCCTCTTCCTCCCCCGGTCTCAGCCTGGGTCTCCCTCCCCACCCCCCATCCTTTCTCTTCTTGCCCTTCTTTTCTCTTTCCCTTCCCTTTCCTTTCCTTTTCTTCCTCTTCTTTGTATGTAGAACTGAAGATATTACCGTAACCTTACGTCCCGAACATCGCTGCAATATAAACGGCAGTTTGTCTTTATATTTTTTAAGTTGTTTAGTAAATGTCCTATATTTTTCCTAACTGCTATTTACATACTTAGAGGATGACAAGATTTTACAGTTTTAATGAGTAAAGAACTCTTAGAAAAATGTTACTACCTAGATGAATATTGAATTAAGTTTAAAACAATATAAAGGAAAAATGTGATATATAAAATATCCAGTATGATTATTAGGAATGATGTGTGTAAAAGTAGCCATAAAATAATTATTTAGAAACTATTTCAACCTACTTTTGTTTTAATTAGAATAACTCTGACATTGTGAATATTTCTGAATTGTGTCTTTCTAATTCAAATTCATTTAGGAGTGGCTGACTTGGGTTTATGTTACATGATAACTTGCTTGGAATGTTCTCCTTAAAACAGGTAGACATTTATCCAACTATGATAGTCATTAAGCTTGATCTTAACATCCGTAAATAAACATTTTAGCTTTATCTAAAGAATAACTATTAATGTAAACTTTAGTAGGAATTGAAAACATCATGTATATATGTGCTTTAAATTGTGTAGTTATATTATACATATAATATGTTTCACATTATTTTTATATCCATCTGGGGAAATTTGAGCACATGTTAATTTTCCTCCCCAGATTTGCATTCTGTGGGTATTTAAAGATCACAGATTTTTGAAATAGCTAGAGAATGTAATACTCATATGTTTTGGGCCTTATTTCTGATTTTATAATACATAATTTTTTTTTATTTTTTAAAGATTGGATTTTAATGATTTTTATTTTATCCTTGAGAATTCTTTTGTGTTTTATAAAATCAACCCATTTCATTGTTCATTGAAAATGCTTAATGAACTCTGCTTAATATGCAGAGTTGATTAAGCACCATGTAGAATGTTAGTTATTACAGAATAAATGCATGTAAAAATGTAGGTTTGTTTGTGAAATTGAGAAAAAAATTGTGAAATAAAAAAGATATGTTTTGTCTTTTAGTTAATTTTGAAATTGACTACTGTTAACATTAGTTTTACTTAGCTAAAATTTATGGCTATATTTGTACATGTCTGAATGTTTATTGTAAGAAGTTTATTTATATAATTGAATGGTAAAATCATCATTAACATTATCTTGAGAATGGTTCCAGAGCTATGGTTCACGGTTGTGTTTGAGAAACAAATAGATAAAACATTTGTGAATCTATTAATGATGATATTTCTTGATGGCTTTCATAAGAAAGCACATAATTTGTGATGACCTCAATAAAAAAAACACGACAGCAAAACTTTTTGAGTTAGCGGCAAAGTAAATGGGGCAGGTTTTGCATTTTGAACAGAAATGTTATGAACTGTGATTGAATTTGTCGTGAAAGTGTGTCAGTATTAATAAAAGTATTTAAGTACAAGTTTGCTGGGCTTTGTAGCCTTTTTAAGGTTAAGGATTGGTTAATGTGAAAAGTCACTTCTGTGCATTTGGTAGTACACAGAAAATGACAAATATATTTCCGTGCGTTTTGGATTATTATGCCATCTCTTATTTCAAACCCTTTTTGTCAGGACACCAGGCAAAACAATGATGCTTTGAGGACGTAATTAAAGATATTGTTCAAAGAACAACTTTCTGCATATTTGAATTATTACTGTCATCAAAGTCACACAAATATGGAAATATGATTGCCAGAAGCACATAAATCAGTGATCAGCATGGCCTCAAAATCCAATAAATATGTAGAGTTAAATACTTTAAAATGCAAATTGTGTCTGATGATTTGCATATGGTGGAGTTTAAAGGAAATTTGTTGCTTAACAACCTCTAAGGTAGCAGTTAGGGCTGTGGGTAAACATAGATTTTTTTATTCATCATTGGTCAAGTTGCAAGATTTGATAAATGATGGGAGACTGCTCTCCTTGGTTAAAATGACTGCAATCTTTACTGAATCCTAAAACTGCCTTGAAGTCATCTGAATAATTAAGAGTTAATTATTCTTCATCCATCTAGATCAGAAAAGGACAGATTTAGGGAAGGAATTTATAATTTTTGCCTCACGTCCTGTCATGTCGTAATGTGATAAACTAAACTGACTCCAAATAATATCTAGTGACCTTATAGTAATTATGCCTCACAAAACATTTTTGTTGCAGTTTTTTAATTGCTTACATCGATTCTGGAAACTACACATTAGGAGACTTATAAGTTTAATTGTCTCCAAAGAAAGCAATATAAAATTCATGTTCTGTTACTATTATGTTTTTAGTTCATCACTGTGGATACACACCAACATAGCATACGTTTCCATGTGTTCTTTTAGAAATAGCAAGCAGTGACTCCTAAAATATTATTAGAGCAGATTATAGACACACTGGGAAAAATTATTTTAAGAAGTTATGTTGAAAGGGCAATGAATCTTTCTTCACCTATTTTAATTTGAAGTATTAAAATAATAAACCTGTTAAAGAACTTCATTTTCTCATAATTAACATAATGATGGAACAGCTACCTCGTGCCAATTTACCAGTAGTATACATTATTTTAAGAGGCTGAGAAAAGGCAATTGGAAGTTAAGAAATAAACTGTCTCATACTATTATCTGTTGAAAGCAGATGGCACAGAATTCACGTGAAAAACCAGTGTCTACTTAGTGAATTTTTTACCAAACGATTTTCTTTGAGAATAGAGTGTTTTGTGAATGTTGACCGATCACAAGAAGAATTGTAATAAAGAAATCAATATGCATGATCCCTTTCCATGTAGTACAACAGGGTTACACTGTTAGGTTAAATACAGGCAGCATTCCTTTTCCGAAAATCAATTTGCTGTATAGCCTGCAACAGCCGGGCTCTTTGCACAGGGTCATTTGATGTTGTGCACACAGTAGATTCTGTATTGGCACCTTCAACTAGTATTGACTTCTAAAAGCTGTAAGCTTAGTAACCTGACTTCAAGAAGAAAGGGCAAGTCCCTTAATAATAAAAATAAGCTATTATTTCTTTTTTATGTTTGACCACAAGCTAGTCATTTTTAAAAAGCCATTCCTTGGTTTTCATGTTTTAGTAGAAATGCCAAATGTGATTTTAGTGAGAAATATCATTTTCATATTCCCTAACTATATCTGTGTGTATTCTGACCAAGTGTTTCCACATTCCCAAGTTATCTGCATTTCTCAAAAGCTCAGTTTTTAGGCTAAGCAGCAATTGCTGTTTATTTTGAAAACGTAGAGTAAATTTGCAAAGATGAGATTATTTAATAGTTTCTTTGTCACTTGCCTCCATTTACAAACAAAACAAAAACTATATTAGAGAAGAAAAAATGTTTACTAAATATTCAGATCTACTAAGTTGCTATATGTCATTGTTACTCGGCCAAAAATTTAAGGAAAGGGTGTAAAAATGTTTTATTTTTAGATCTTTTTACTCCTCACACTGAATTTGGCCCTTAAAATGCTTCGGTCATTTTTGATGTAGCTGTTTAATTTAAAAGTCCAACCCCCTCATTAATGATTATATTTTTATGAAGTAGTTCTGCTTGCTTCTGACTCTCTTTTATTTCTGCCCGCACAGTCGTATAGAACCTTAGAGCCACTCTGATCCGACTTGCGTGTCCCTATGCAGTGTCTGTGTTTAAATCATGAGGGTGAGTTTGTTTTTCTGTGTGATTGACGGGGGTACAGCAAAGCACTACGCCCTTTAGTCTTTGCAGTTTTGTGAGGTGTGGTTAGTGTTCTTTGGTCGCTATTCATCATTGATTTTTGCAAAACCTTATCTGTGTGCTGCATGCTTCTCACATATGATTGTTTTTTGCTAATGAATATACACATTTGGTTTATAACTGAGAGAGGGCTTTCAACCTGTTAAGTTTTACCCCAGCTTTTTAGAAGAGTGGTAAGATCCGTAAGATTAGGAGTGTAAAATAAGTAGATTAAGTATTGTAAGTGATGTTTGCATTTTAATTAGTCTGTTATCATTGTACTATCACTTAACATTCATGGAATTGTCATGCGATAATGGACGTTATAATGCAAGAACCGACTAATACACAAAATGCTTTTGGAGTGCAACATTAGGTTTGGAAAAGTTCATAAGCATAAGGAGAAATAGGTAGGTTTTGGTTAGGCTGTATACGCATGTTTTAAATGTTTATAGAAACCTCTAACATTTTAAAAATAAATCACCACTTATAAAATGAGTTTACTCTTTGAGAAAAACATTCTTGTAATAGGCACAAAATTATCCAAACAATAGTGTAAACCAAGCCAGGCATAGCAGCAGACAGAAAAATGCATTCAACCAGTAGGATCATGGATTTGTTTGATTCAGATAATTGAAAGTGTTTCATACTATTATTGCAACTTGAAGGCTTGTTTAAGTGTCTAACTGTCACTCACTTTGGAAGGTGAAAAGTATTCAATTGTCACTCTGTCAGTCAATAGAGATGAGAACTGTCTGCCTAATGGATTTCTTTACATAGATGTCTGCATGGAGGTAGAAGCAAAATCAATGTGTTGTCATGTGCGAGTACGAGGCATCAAACTGCCAAGTGAATTGCAACTGTATTTCTGTAACATCTCCGTTCTTGGATTGTTTGTGGAAGGCAGAAGCTGTGCATATACAGGTCGTGAAATGCCTAGGTAGAAACATGCATTTGGGAAGAGCATTGTTTTGATATCACCTGTGCTCATGAAAATATCTGTTCAAACCTCTAAAAACCAATGCTGTTTAACGTAAATTACAACGAATGGGGTTCTTCGTGTCATAATGGCATTGTACTTAGAAAGTTTCATTTTAGGTGCTCGTCACTAAGTAGCTCTTATTTACACGTATCACGTCTAAAACCAAATAATTATTTTGAATTGGAAGTTGCCTAAATTAGTGGTTCTTTTTTTTAGTAGAAGTTTTATCAACATCTAGAATAAAGACATAAAACCTTATCAAATTGTTTGATGACAGAAACCTGGGAGAAGTAGATCAAAGAGCAGATGACCATCGTGATTTAAAATCATTTCAAAAAATTTGGGGGGGCTAGAACTGAGGAAAGATTAAATGTAAAGTCCTACCTTTACACTGAAAAAAATCAAGTTATGTAAGAATGGAATATGAGTCCTGGCTTGACACAGCACACTATGTAATGGTAAACTGGGGGGATTTAGCTGGTTACAAACTAAGCATTTAGGACAATATTTCAGAAATTTATAAAGATCTGCTGTATTTTGCCCTGTTCAGATAACACCCAAAGTAATTCAGCCAGTTCTTAGGATGTTGTAGGCACTCTGGCTGACGAGAGACCCAGACCCACGAGGTGTCAGAAAGTAAGAAGACCTCCCTTCCTGTGGTCAGTTGAGGGATACTGGAGAAGATTCAGGGGATCGGGCAGAGGGGAAGCGGCAGGCACACCGTCATTGCTTCTTCGAGTCTTTAAAGGTCATCGTAACCACGAAGAAGATCTCCTCTCGAGTCTGGAGGAAGCTGGAAGTTAGACTCAGATGTCAGCAGTTCAACACAACAGGAACGTTCTAGCAGTAAGGACGTTACACCACAGAGTGTCAGCGAGTGGAAATGTTTGTGCAGCGGCTGGGTTACCACGTCGACACGAAGTGCACAAGTCGACCTAGTCCTGCTACTCAGAGGCCGGGGAATCGCACAGACACGCGATGCAGTGTTTCTGATCTACGTCAGGTTACAAACTGCATTTGTCCAATGAATAATATTTATCAAATAACAGTCATCAGTTATCACCACAGTCTCTGAAAAGAAAGGACATTTTCACATGCCAAAACCTCTACACATGTTAAGTACTTTTAAAAAATGAGTTTTTAAATCTAGTAATTGATATTTTAAAAAACAAGAGTTAATAAATTGAGAAACTAGCCTTAAAAAAGGGCTGGCGTTGGGGAATGTCACCTTTTCTTCCCCTCTGCTGCCCCTCCCAGCCTGGGTCTCAGCCCCGGTGTTCCCATTCTCTTACTGAGGCTGCTGTGTCTCAGGCTCGAAGGTGACACGTGGCATCTTCCCCAGCTTTGTCTTCTTTGTCTGTGACCCATGCTCCTTTGTCCATTCCTGTGGATGCTTTGGGGGCTCATCCCCACACCATTTCCCATCCTCCGCCCAAGCCCAGCTCCTCCCCACGTCTTGTCGCTTGCTCGTGTGTCTGCTCTGTGGCCTTTGCATGTGGTCCCTTTGCCTGTGGTCTAGGTCATGTCACTGTCTTTGGTGGTTACTCAAACCAGTGCTTATACTATGTCGATGCTTTCCTGAAGAAACTAAAGCACTTTTCTTTTGTGGATTACATTAATATCCTGTCAATTTTAATTGTCCCTCCAGTTTTCTATAGTACATTTAGCTTTGATGGCTAAATGAAAGTCATAGCCAGTCAGCTAATTTCCAGGTACAGTGCTTTTAATGATAGACAACTTATAGTAGCGATAACAACAACAGCCGTTAGTTTTATTGAACATTTTCAGTGTCCCATAGTATACTCATCTTTTACATGTGTTATTGTACTTAATCCTTATGACAACTGCATAAGGCAGGCATTATTATCTCTAAGTTAGAAAAATGGAAACCAAGACTTGGGTTAAATGGCTTTAATCGGGTATGTGTGTATGTGGTTAGACCCCCAGGATACAGCTGATGGTGAATCTCATAAGTATCCCCATGTCAGATTGTCTTGGTAAGGCTTGTGAAATCCTTTTCTGCTCTATGGTAATAGGTTAAGTTAATTGGGAATACAGAGTTCTGGGAAACTGTTTAAAGGTGCCATTTTTAATTTCAGGGAGTTACATTGTTATTGATAAAATTAAACCACGTTTTAAGCGCTTTAACCTGTGAAGGAAAGATTGTTTTCTTACATAGAACATATACTACTTTCACCATTTTATTTACTTAACTTGGAGAACTCCACAGAAGTATGGGTTTATCAAAATGCTTGTCCTATTCCTTATCTTCTTTGTTCCTCTTTTTTTGTAGCTGACTGATTCATCAGAACTATAAAAGGAATAATTTCCATCTTCTAGGGGTTTTTACCTTAATGAATTGTTGTGTTGATCAGAGTTAGGTCTCAATGGCTCTGAAGTTTGCTGCATAAACCCAGTGCTTGGAGTTAGTTTATAAATCCATATTCATCGTTCCAAATTCCCCAAGTGGCTTCTCTGATTTACTCAGATAATCCTTCTCGCTGCCCCCAAATGTAACCTCCTTGTTTTTAGTCAACTGATACTTATTTAGCTCATTTTAAGTCCCTGTCACTTACTGTAGATTTAGAATTCACAGATGGGATTTACATTAGAGATAGAAAATGTGATCTGTAAAACTCTGGGTCATTAGACTTTGTTAATGCTTTTTTTTTTTCTTTTTCCCCCATGTTGTTTCCGTGGGGCAGGAAGTTGCCTTTTTTGTTCCAATGTACAGATGATTTCTTCTTCAGGACTTTGCTGAAGAATCGGATCTTGAAAACTTTCCCATTTCATAGAACGTAGACGGACCCGTGTTGGTTTATCACGTTTCATTGGCTTGCTCATTTTAGTTCTGAACGTTCTGTCTGCTTGGGATATTAAAAACAAACCTTTGGTCCCATGCAGGCGGCATGCCAGCGTGCATACCCTTTCTTCTTCTCCACGGTTGTCTCAGTCGCATCAGAAGCCCTCTCAGCATCTGGGACGCCCTGGCAGGAAGGAGCCAGGTATTCACTGTCTGTCTGTCCTCTTTTCCTACCTCCTGTGCTGTTGACTCAGGCAGGTGACATCCTTACCCACCAGGAAGGCAGATGCCACCTGTCAGAAGCCTCCTGTGCGCTTCTTCATGTGGTCCAGCCCCGCGTCTTCCTTGAGCCGATGGTGTGGCACCCAGCTTCTCAGGCTTTGGTCGCCTTCGCCCAAGTGCACGTGGACAAAGCTTTGCCACAGGCCTGGGCCTTGGTGCTCCCAGGGAGCAGAGCGGATAGGGAAACACTCTTCCCTCCCCCCAGCTGCCTCCCCACCCCCCATCCTCACTTTCTCGGGTGGTTTGTGGACCCAGTGACCAGCCACGGTGGAGGGCTTTCCCTCTTTCCCCTTCGATCTTACTTCCCAACGAAATCGTTTGCACATAAGCTTTTTTCTCAGGCTCTGCTTTTCGGGAAATCCAGGCTAAGAGACCCATGAAAACTTCCATTATATGCCTGGTCGTTACTAAGTGCTCAAGACTAGTGGAATGAAGGAATGGAGAACACCTGCCGCAGGTTGCCTGCTTTCCCTAGTCCTCCAGCTCCGCCAGCTCCGTGTGCAGCTCGTATGCTTTGCCCACGGAGTGTGCTCGCCTCCTTGATGTGCCGGCTGAGACCTGGGCAGCTCCCCACTCTGTGCTTTATCCTCCCAGGTGAGCCCGGATAGAGTAGAATTTACAAAACACTCCTTAAGGGGAAAAGGAATGAAATAAAATGTTAAAAAAATAATTAAAAATCTAAAATGATTGTGTAAATCTGAATTTTCTGAGGTGCAAACAGGGTTTTAAGATCATTTAATTTAGGAGGCCCATAAATTCTATGTCTTTTTGCTCAGAGTATAAGCAGAAGAAAAGAAAGGGCGAAGTTAGTATTTATTGAGGGATGCCGGGTATTAGGATAGGCATTATCTCTTAAATTATCTCAGGTGTTCCCTGCATGGAGTCGTTGGCAGTAAATGAAGGCTCTATCCTGTACTGGTGTTGTGAGAAGATGGCATAGGCATGGTGGATGAGTTTCCTGTTGCTGCTGAAACAGATTACCGCAGACTTCATGGCTTTAGGCAGTGCTTATTACTGTTTTACACTTCTGGAGGTCAGAATTGCAAAATCAGTTTCCCGAGGCTGAAATCAAGGTGTCAGTAGAGTTGGTTCCTTCTAGAGCCCTGTTCATCCATTTCTTTTGCCTTTTCCGGCTTGCAGAAGCTGCTTCCATTCCTTGGCTGGTGGCCCCTTACTCTGGTTTCAAAGCCGGCAGAGCAGCACCTTCAGCTCTTTCTGACTCTGACCCTCCTGTCTCCCTGTTTTGCTTGTAAGGACTCTTGTGATGACACTGAGTCCACCCAGATGATCCACGGCAATAGCAAGATCCTTAATTTAATCGCATCTGCAAAATCCCTTTTGCCCTGTAAGGTAACACGCTGACAGGTTCTGGGGATTAGGAGTTGGACTTCTCTGGGGCCTCTATCCTGCTTACCTAGGCAGTATATTGTTCACATTCAGATTACCCACGCGTTTCCTTGAGACCATACAGGGTCAGTAGGCATTTACTAGAGGGTTTGCTTTAGTATAAAAATCCTGAGTATTAAAAAAGACCTGTTTCATTGTAATTTAAATATCCTTGCATTTTATATTCACCTTTGTATCCGTGATTCATTGTTATTTACCTAAAGTTTTATAATAGCATACATAGGTAAATTGTTAGTTAGAACACATGGTTCCAAATATTTACATATGTCATCTACGCCCTCTGACCTACCATTTAAGGAAGCTATTAATGTATTCTAGGAAATACGTATCTATAATTTTAAAGGTGTAAGCAGTCCTCATAGATGCTAACATCTCTGTAACACATGGATTTAATGAAGAACTAAGTATGAAATAATTGTAGAACTAAGTCTACAATTATTTCAAGTTTTAGTGCTTTGCCTCAGTTGTATGGGGATTCAACTAACTTTTACATTTCTGGGGAATCTCAGACTTTTGTTTTAACCCTTCTATAAGTGCCGTCTTCACACACTCACCACTTCTTGATGTATTCTTGCTTAGGTCCTCTGCCCCGCACTTCCCCGAGACAGTGGTGTGCTGGAGCTAGGTCAGAGTAGCTTGCGCTGGCTAGTGAGAACTGGGTGTTAGAGAGCCAGGCATTTTGTGACTTAGTTGATATACTCTTGGTAGCTTGAAATTGGGAGTGTTTACACCATGGACATTGGCATATGCTAATAATCAGGTCCCCCTTGTGCTTCCCCTGAGAGCTGGTTTGCTCTTAGGCTTCTAAGAGGAAAAATATGCAAAGAAACCCCAATTATTGAGTCCTGCTATGATCCTGCTCTGAGTTAGGCCAAGGTTATAAAGCGTTATGAAACAAACAAGAAGACAGTGTTTGGGGTTTTGCTGCTTGGCTTGGTTGCTTCCCTGAGAGGTAAAACTATTCTTAGTGCATTATCAGTTGTCACTGTGCTGTCAAACTCAGTGGTCACTATTCATTACAGTCGTCCAAAAATAACGTTTTTCTCGGCTTCTCTGACACCACAGTCTCCTGGTATTTTTTTTGGTTTTGTTTATTGTCTCACTTTGTGCTCCTCACATACCCTCTGCCTGACTTGTAAGTTTGACTGCCCCTGCGCTTAGCTCCGGAATCTAGCCTTGTCCGTCTGTACCAGGGATCAGTAAGCCTTGTCTGTAAAGGACCAGTTAGTAGATGTGGACTTCGTAGTCCCCGTGGCCTCCATCACGCCGCCGCAGCTTATAGTGCCAAAGCAGCCGCGGGCAACCTGTGAATGAATGAGAGCGCTGTGTCCTAGAAGACTGTTTCAGGCTGCATTTGGCCTGAGTGTTGTAGCTTGGCAACCTCTGATCCAAACTTTCTTGTTGGATGATGCCCTTTAATACTATGGTTTTAAAAACCATCTCTGGGCCTATTCTCCAAGTGTATGTAGCTAGCCTTGATCTTTTTCTTTGAGCACCAGTCTCGTACATTTTATTGCTTATTTGAAATGTTCACTTGGATGTTCTGAAGGCATCTCAGAGTTGGTATGGTCCAAACAGAGTCCTTTATTTGCTTCCCCAACGAACTCTTCTCCTGTTTCCTACCACTGTCCTCCTCACCAGCTCCTCACCAACCACATTGGCTTTGAACTTGCCAAGCCTGTTTCTGCCTGGGGGCAGGGCTGTCTTTGTACTTGTTCATTTTTCTGCCTCTACTGCTCTTCGCTCAGATCTTGTCATGGCTGGCTCTTTGTTGATATTGGGGTGTGGGTTCAGTTGTCTTTTCTTAATTTTCTTCCTATTATCACTTACCTCAAAAGTATTGGGGATTGGCCAAAAAGTTCGTTCGGGTCTTTCTGTAACAGTACGGAAAACCCCGAGCGAACTTTTTGGCCAGCCAGATGCTTTGTGTATCTATTTCCTTGTTTCTTCTCAGTCCCTTCCCACTTGACTGTGAGTTCCCTACGAGCAGGAACCATGTATATTTTTGTATCTGCAGCCTTTTAAGTATTACTCTCCCACATTGGGGGCATTCACCCGCTTTGTTTTAGTGAATAAATGTGTTTTCTCCCCTCCTTCAGTATTCTGAAATATCTGCTTAGTTTCTGCTAGATTTGGAATTCACTCACTACCTCTTAAGGCAGTCCACTCCATTTTTCATGATTTCTTACACAGTTTTTCCTCATAGAAGTTTGCTTCTTTGCATTTCCCGGTCATGTATCTTTTGGTGTGTACCCTTAAGAATCACACAGAGCAAGTATAATGCATCTTCCATGAGATAATCCTTTAAACAGTGGAAAGTGGTTATCATTCATTCTAGCCTGAACCTTGTCTCTTTCTAGATTTTCTGATTCTCTCAGTGGCCCTTCCCCTGACATGTTAATTTGCCCCTTTATGGTTTAATTCCCCCTAGCAGGTATTTGTTGTTTTTTGCCAGTGTCCTGGCTCCCTGGATCAGCCCAGTATTTTAGATGTGGTCTGATCCATGCGGGTGCCATTTCTCTTACTACATGTACAGAATAAGAACTTTTCACTCTTAAAGCTTTCGGACAAATCTTCCAACATAATATCTTTCCAATTTACATTTTATGTGTGATAAACAAGTCAGAAAATCAGGGGGTAAAAATGAAGGGAGTTTCTTAAGTCACCAAAGAATTCTCCTCAAAACTGACAAACACACAAATCCTTAGTAGTTAAAAGAGAGTGAGAAGTGCTTACTGTATTCAGTGTATTTTCTTTGACAATCAGGTATAATTCACTTTTTTTTTGGAAAATATGCCAAGGAGTGATAGTTGAATCTAGTTTATATGAAAGAAGGCTCAACGTCAAATTTACAACTTTGAGTAGATGCAGTATTATTCTTAGATTCAAAGTTCTGGAAGGAATCTGAAGGCTCAAACCTGTAATTCTTAGTGTTTACCTTATCTCACTGGCCATTCTTTTTATTTCCAAAACTAATATTGAAAAAAAATAGTTGAAATATAATAACATAATGGTATCTTAAGTTAAATATACAAAAGCCAGATTATTTTTGCTCATTTGTTGTCAACACTGGAAATTTAAAATCTAAACACTCAGTAGTTTTCAGATAGTCATAGCATAAACATAATTAAAAAAATTAAAAATCTGCACTTCAGTTCAAGTTGACAGACATGCAGTGTTTCTTACATATTTAGCACTGTGCTTGACTCTGGAGATGAAAATGTGGAAAGACACTGTTCCTGGTCTTTTAGAGTTTACAGTACAGAAAACCAGGTTGAACCAGTACTTCTAATACTTTATAGCTGCTGTAATCGAAATGTACATGCAGGGCTCTGACAACAGAGAGAAGGAGCGGGTCCATTTCGCTTTGGGTGAAGGGTTGGAGGAAGGCAGAGCAGCCGCTTCAGTAGAGATGACGGCCCCTCTCACGTCCTTAGTCTTTGTTCCTGTTTTGTTTGCTTGCTTGTGTTTTGCTTATTTTTCTTCATTATTAAATGCATCCTAAATAAATCTAGTATGATCACTGGATATGTAAATTCTTAAATTTTCATGTGTTTGGGATGTATCATAAACTCATTTGTATTACGTTATCTTTCATTATTAGATACATTCTGAGGAAACATGGATGGTATATAATATTATTGGAATGGCTTTAATATTCTCTAAAGATTCCCATCCTAAATAAAATCTTTTCATGGTCAAACAGGAATTGCCACTTTCCATGGTGAGAAATATCACTACCATATATCTGAAATGCTTTGAAATTTCCCATTTTAAAACGTTGGCTTTAAAAAAAAAATGAGATAGTAATCAGCTAATGACAGTCTCAGTGCGTTAGAGCCATATCATTAACTAAAAAACACAAATATTCAAAAGGAGGTAAGTTGAATATGTACCAGGGATACAGAATGACCTTCCTTAAAGAAGAACCACAGATCATCATCTCATTTGGTGAAAGTATTTGAACTTGTTATATTGCTACACCCACCAAAAGAGGAAATGCATCTAAGATTGAGTCCCCCGTTATCCACACTGTGGTTTCAGTTCTGAAAATAGTCCTCTCAAGTTTGTTATATCAGGGGTGGCAACACTAATTAATGTTTTATGACAGAAGATGGAACAGGGTTGTAAACTGAAAAATACATTTTAATTGGTGGAAATCCTTGATTGTTTGGAGGTAGAGTCAAGTGGGTTAAAGATGCTTAGATGTGACATTCAACTTTACATAAAGCAAGTAACTACCCAAAGAGCCAACTGACCCAACTCTTCACTTTGAGAAGCGTGATCACAAATCAGGGGACTGATAAGGGTTCTGTGGATTTCATTAGAATAGGGTGCAAGTTCGTTCTTCGTTTTGTTACTGCATTCTTGTGGCATAGGGTGTTACTTTAGCTTCAAAGTAGTGTATCTACATCATTGTTTTTCTAAATGGGATAAATTGATCATTTTCTCCTTTTTAGTCTGGTCACATAGCTCTGGAATTACCTGGTTTGATGTTTCTAGCCTAGTGTGGTTTTGTAAGGTGCTTTAGGAAGTCTCAGAATAAAAGTAGCTGATAACTGGAAATGATCAAAGCCTTTTTTTTTTTTTTTTTTTTTGTCAAAACTTACTGCAACTGAGAATTTGGTTATTATGATTCCATCTTGGACTCTAGCCAAGGTGGTTTTCTTATTTGATGTAATGTAAGAACTTCGTAATGTTGTGAACCTACATACTGCAATGACTGAACTGTTTTTCTATCGAAAGTTCTGATTTGTTTTTTTTTTTTTGCTTACAGTTTAAACAAAATTTAGTCTTGTTTCTGATGGCATTTACCAGAAAAATCTCTTGTGGATTGGCTTAGTAAACGTCTGTGTTGACAGGAGCATTTTACAACTGGATGATCTGTGCTCTGACACTGCATTGTGCTGATGCCTGTGGTGTGGTGTGTGTGTGTGCACACACACACTTGTGTTTGTAAGAAATGTATGGTGTGTTCTTTTTCAGATTTTTGAGTGGGTGGGCTCTGATATTTGTTTCTGCTTGTTGATTGGTTAGCTTTTGTTAGTGTGTCCTTGCTAAACTACTAGTTTGCTTTCTGAAGGTGTAATTGTAACCAGGTGTGTAAGGTCAGGGTAGAACGCACTTTTATGGAGCTTTTGTTCTAATAGCATATAACAAATCACTGGAAATGTGAGTCATCAGCACAAGGCACGTTATAAAGCAAAAGGTGGAGAAATGTACAGCATTGCAAATTTTGCAGGGTGAAAATATTGTTGTCAGAAACTTAAGTTTTTGATTTAGTTTATTCTTTTATAATTTTTTTGTAATTAGGAATAGCTTGTATGGTTTATAGGATTCCATTTCTTTTTTCAGAGATGTAGGATTATTTTGGAACAACTAACTATTAGATCTGGTATTAAACTTTTAAAACTAACATTAGGTGTCATTTGCTGTGCGGTGGTTTGTGTTTGGTTTCTTTGACTAAACAGTATCAGGAAGATTTGAAGTTTTTTTTTTTTTTCCTCCAGAGAACACTTATATCTGAATTTTTAGATAACTATGAAGCTTTTTATTCTCTCTTGTACTGTTCTTATTTTAAAGCCAGGTCTGACAGTGGGCTGTTTGCTTTGTCTCCCTTGTGTGAATGAATGAGTTATGTTTGTAGAACATACAAACTATTTTTTACTTGAATACAGCATTTATGATTTATGGCCAACATGTAGCCCTGATTTTCTATTGAGAATGATCCTTATTGTCTTTGTATACTAACTCAGTGCAGAAGCACTTGTCTATTTTGAGCTAAACCAGACCTCTTGTAAAAAGAATCAAATTATTTCATCATGTTGAAAATGAAAAGCTATAATTACTTGTAATTAGGCTTCAGAATTTTTGAAAATTGAGGAATTCTTTTCCAGAGGTTTAAGATCACTCCAAATCAGTGCCTTTGGAAAATAGGAAATAATTTTCTGTTCAATTTGAAATTGATTTAATTTATGCCTTTGACAGCTATTTTGCTTTGATATTTTTGTAGTGGAAATCATAGAACTGCGGTCATTAGTGCTGTAATGTTTTCTGTGATATCATACACTAGTTTGTTCAAAACTTGGTCTCCTGCTTTTAGCAAGTTTCTGTAAAATCTGGATTATGAAAGATGCTGAATAATTATTTTTGAGCCCCATGTCTTAATAGTGCATGAGGCGTTTCATAGATGTTGTCAGAGGTTTCTAAATTTTCCCAAAGGGAGAATTGAGGGCTGTTTTTTTCTAGAGTAACAGATTCTTTCCCCAAGATATCGGGAAATCTGTATATACTTTTGTAATTTGTATTTTAAAAAGAACCTTAAGATAAAGCATTCTTTCTCTGTATATTAATTTCTAAGGTTAAATTTTGAAAGTTAAATATGACAAATAACTTTTTATTACCGTCTTATTAATTCTTAGGATATGTATTTCTAAAAAGAGGAATACTTAATATTTTATATTAAAGTGCTCTGGATAAATTTTACTGATTTCATGTCTACTGTCTGGTGTTCCTAAACAACCCAATCGCTTTCAATGTTTAAAACACTTAAAGCTGGGAAGGAATTTTGTTCGCTGAAGAAAGTTTTCTTGAGAATCTCCATATCGTAAACTTGAATATTTTATTGTAAACGGAATCATTTTTGCATAATGTTTGAATAATAACAAAGAATTTGAATGGGCTAAGCACAGTTCCATGAAACACAGTTCATGGAAACTACAGGAAGCTTATGTTGGGTGATAAAGGCTGCTTCTTTGTTTAATGAGTTATCTTACAGTGAGTTCCAATTTTAATCATCTGATAATTTACCTCTTGAAACTTTCTAAGAAATCTCCCACCAACATATGAGAACTCAACAGGCGGTATTTCTTCTTGGCATCTTTATGGCCTTTGGAGCATACGTGCTTGTCTGTAAATCTACATTTCCTTGGCCAGTTCATTTAATTGAAATGTTGAAGAAAACCGACCACTTTAAACATATTCATTGTTTTGTTTTGTTTTGTTTTTTAATATAAAGACAATATGGCACAAGTCATATACTTTTCATTGTAAAAATAAACTTGCCATAGCTGTAGAATTTTTTCTTGCTGTTCTTCTTTTCTTCAAACTAGGCATTTGTAATAGAACAAGTCACAGTTGTAATGGTAGCAAAAGATTATTATTGTTGTTAAAATTGTTGTCTTTTTTCAAGGAATATGAGGTATAACGTATTTTGATATCATGGCTGTAGTAGGAGGAATTCAGAATTGATAAGTCTTAATATGTGGGTATTTAAAAAACCCATATAAAGAGATAGGACCGAATCAGCTCTACCTTCAAAATATATTCAGAGTCCACCTTCTCCCTGCCATCTGTAGTGGGACCCCTGGGTCTGGTACTGTCATTCTCCAAGATTATTGCAGTGATCTCTCATAGGTCTTCCGCTCTGTTGCTGACCTTCGGTGATCCATTCTCAACACTGAGGCCGTCTTGATCCTTTGAAAACGCACACAGGCTGTGTCACTCCTCTGCTCAGCACATTGTGTTGGTTCCCATTTTCACGCTGAGTAAAAGCTGAAGTCCTCCTCCCAGTGCTCTCCAGGGCCCTCCGTCGTCTGGGTCCCCACTGCCTCTCTGGCCGTGTCTCCCCTCACCCCACCTCACTCTGCTCCAGCCACGCCAGCTTCGCTTCCGTCTTGGATGTGCAGAGTGGGCTGTCTCCTTAGGTCTTCTGCTGTTGACACTCCCAGGAATGTCCTTCCTCTGTGTAACTGTTGGGCTGACTCCCTCACCTCCTCAGTGCTCTCTGCCCTGACCGCCTTATTTAGTACCTCAGGCTGCCCTCTTCTTAGGGCTCCTATTTCCCTGCTCCTATTCTGCTTCCCCCATAGCACCAATCATGTTTTAACTTACTATATAATTTATTTATTTGCACTCTTTGTTTATTATGTTTTGTCATCTAGTTCTTCTTAGGGCAAGAATGTTTGTTCTCTGGTTTCCAAAAGCATCTTGAAAAGTGTGTGGTACCTAATAGGCACTTCATAAGTAAAAATCCATTTTAAATATTTTCATCAAGCGGGTCACATAGATATGGGTGCAGTGTAAGTGAACGAGCCAGCCTTCTAATCACTGTGTGACTCTCTTGAGCTTCCTTCGCATCTTTAAATTTTGGCATTTTTTAGAGTTCTAACTTTGGTTCCTCTTTCACTTTTATGTCACTGAACTTTCTGGGCAATATGGGTACAGAACTCTCCCTTAATATCCTTTGGTTTCCTCCAAATTAATATGTAAAACAAAACCAGTATCATATTCTCTCAAATCTTTGTCTTCTGTGATTCCCAGTTTATAACAATGTATGACCTACTCACTCAAGGTGGAAACTTTGTGAACCCCTGTGACTGCCGGTGCTCTGGTCACCCCCAGTACGAGGTCCTGTCTGCCTGTGTTCTCTGTGAACCCTTCATCACATCCGTGACCTTCCCTTTCCCCAAGCTCAGGTCTTGACTGTCCTTTCCTGGCCTATTCCAGTTGCTTCCTGTCTTTTCCTTCATTCTCTTCGTGATCCAGTCTGTTCACTGCATTATTGCAAGATGTAAACCTATAACTGATTCTGTCTCCTTTCTATATAAAAATCTGTGATGCTCTTCATTACTTGTAAAGTTAAAAAAATTCTCATGGAGTTGTCTGGACACCATCTAGTACCAACCCTTGACTGAAAAGAATGTAAACCATTGTTTCTACAGCTGTTGTCATGTTGTTACAGATATTTAGTGAAAGAAGGGCTCCAAGAAAAAATGTTTGGAAGATGATGGGTTAAACAAAGTTACAAGTTTTTTATCTTAGACATTTTAATGTTCTGACTTGCAATGTCAGTTGTTAAGAAAGTGATGATTTTTACACATTTTATATCATGTAGTATGTAATGTGCAAAATATTTTATTTAACAAATAATAATTGAGTGTGAGGTGCTAGTACTATTGGAGATGCTGAGGATTCAAGAGTGAACAAGAGAGGCAAAAGCATTGGCTCTTACGGAATTTACAGTCTACTGGGACATATAGGCAGCAAAAGGAGAAAATGCGATAAGGTAGTGTATGGAATGGTGCTGTGTGCTAAGGAGGGGAGAACGTAGTACCGGGAAGGGAGACAGGAGGTGTTGGGGAGGGCTGGCTGGGGAAGGACAGAGGGTCACGAAGAAAGGTTTGTTGGAACTCTGACATCTGAGTAAGGAGATTCACTGTATTATTCAGGAATAGTTTTAGAAGTCAGGGAGAAAGAGTGTGTTATATGTGCTTTTTTACCTTAGGAAAGATTGTGGCATTATATAAGGTATTAAACAGAAAGTTAATTCAAGCCACTATTAAAGTAATATCTATATGTCTCTTGTAAATTAGTGCTAATGGTCAGTATAACTCAAACTGTTTCAGATTTGGAATTTAACTTGCACTCATTTATTACAAAGTCAATACTCAGCTTAAAAATTAAAAAGATTAGTAATTATAAAGTTTTCAAAGAAAAGTACTAATGTTATGACCCACCTAACATCATATGGTTTTAAAAATGCCACAAAAATGATCTTTTTACTTTATATTTATAGTGCATAGATAGCTTATTCTTCTTACTACTGTTAATTAATACTTTTATAGTAATTATAGAATAAATATACATTATTCTTCTAAATGTAAAGATCAGGCTTTTAAACAAATTAATTTAGAAAGATAATAGAACTGACCTGCTCTTTCATAAATTCTGTAATAAATTTTTCTTAAAAGATCATCAAAAATAATCTTTTAAAAAACATTTGTTTCTCTGTGAACTGCACAATTTCATATGGGTTCTGATCCTCTTTACCCTTCAGGTTAGCCATGGTTATCTCCCTTAGGCCATTGTCTTCCATAAAGGGGTGAGTGCCCTTGAAAACAGGCCCATTAGAAGCTTTTTTCTCAGTTACACATTACAGAGCAGAATTTAATGCTAGCTAGTCAAAAGAACATACAATAAATAAATGGCAAATATAGGTACATCATCAGATATGACATGCAGAGTTCAAAATATCTTTCTGTCTCTGTTGTATGTATGGGTGACTAATAAATGTAAATGGAAACATTTCAGCTCAGAGGCTTTGATAATGAAGTGGGAGGCAGACCAAAATGTGGCACAGTGAAAATAAGGAAAAGTTGGAGGGGTTGGTGAAGTAGATGGTCAGAGTCATTATCTTGGACAGGCTTCTAGATCGTCCAATGGACAGAAGTAAAAATTTCCCATCATCTTCCAGCAATAGGGAAACATCTGTTATTTCTCTTGTAAAATGTTTGTGATTTAATCACCATCTGCCTTTACTCCCAACCACCAAATTCACTTAGATGTCAAAGCTACCTATTTGGCATTCTTGGCAATGTAGATTAATAATAAGTGTGGTATTTTTAAACAGCTTTATTGGGATATAATTTACATAACATAACATTAGCCTGGTTAGAGTTTAAGAATTTAGTGTTTTTTAGTATACTTACAGATTGTGAAGTCATCACTATAACCTAATTTTAGAACATTTTCATCACCCCCAAAAGAAACCGAATTACAAAATATGATTTGTGTTATCAACCTTATTAGTATATGGAAATAAGAACTTACCTTAAAAAATCAGTTTTTCTACTACAATAAGTGTTTATTATATATTTATGATAACTAAAAAATTTTTAGATCCAGATCCTAAGCTGAAATCATTTGTAAGTTCTCAAATTTTAAAATATTTAAGAAATATTTAAGTTTTAGTAATTTAAGATGCATTGTTGTCTTGTTTCATCACATCTCTTTTGGAATACAGAGGAACACTATATAGAATGAAATGTAGTGTAAATAGAAAGAAACTACTGTTGGATCAGAGTTATGTAATCTATTTGTTTTATCTTTTGTTATATTGTTTTCTTCATGAATTTTAGTTTATTCATCTTTTAAGCTAAACATTCTAATATTTATATATATAATATTTTTCATTGACATTCATCTTCAACATTGACTTCAGGGTTGGAACATTTTTCCGAATAATAAAATTCTAATTTCAATAGTCCATGTACTTTTTCCTTTATTCATTTACATTAAGATCTAATGTATGTTTAGTAAGCATTTGCTGAGTTTGTGTACAATTTTGTGAAGGTTGATAAACTTTAACATAGTCATGTGCCCACCCTCACAATCAGGATACAGGACACTTCCTGGAAGTTGTCCCATGCTCCTTGCAGTCAGTCTCACCTCAGCACCAGCCTCTGAAAACCACTGATCCCTTGTCTGCCCCTCTAGTTTTGCCTTTTCCAGAGTCTCACATAATGGAACATACCTTTGGAGTCTGGCTTCTTTCACTCAGTGTCATACAGTGATGTTCAGCTGGGGGTGATTTTGCTCCATAGGGGACATTTGGCAAAGTCTGGAGACATTTTTGGTCGACATGATTGGGCGGGCGAAAGGGTGTTGTGGTGGAAATTCTGCTGGCATCCGGTGGGTAGAGTTGAGGATGCTGCATTGGACAACTCCCACAGCACAGACGTATCTGGCCCCAAATGTCGATAGTGGTGAGGCTGAGAAACCCTGTTGTAACACATTTGAAATTCATTCATGCTGTCATGTGTAGCGGTAGTTCATTACTTTTTATTTCTGCGTTGTATGCCATGGTTTGGATGTACCATAGTTTGTACATTCCCAAGTTGAGGGATATTTGGGTTATTTACAGTTTTTGGAGATTATGAAGAAAACCTCATCCTTGTAAATACCTAGGAATGGGATTGTGAAGTCCTATGGTATGTATTTAATTTTATAAGAAACTGCTAAACTGTTTTCCATAATGGCTTTGCCGTATTGTGTTACCACTAGATTGTGTGAAAGTTCCAGTTGCTTTGATTCTTATGAGCACTCCGTATTGTCAGACCTTTTATTTTAGCCAATCTACTGGGTCTGCAGTAGTATCTCATTGTGGTTTTAATTTGCATTTCCTTCATGACTAATTATGTTGAGCATCTTTTCATGTGCTTGTGTTGAATTTTTTGCCCAATTTTTTTAATTGGGTTGTTTACTTTCTTATTATTGAATTTTGAGACTTCTTTATATATTCCGGATGTAAGTCATGTATCAAATGTGTATTTTGCAAATATTTTCTCCCAGTCTGTGGCTTGTGTTTTTATTCTCTTACCAGTTTCATTTGAAGAGCAGAAATTCTTAATTTTGATGAAGTCCAACTTACCAGTTTTTTTTAGGTTTAGCTTGTTATTTTCTACCTAAAGACTCTTTGCCAAACTCACAGTCACACAGAAGTTCTATTTTTTTTTAATAGAAAAATTTTATAGAATTTTTAGGTTTTACATTAAGATCTGTGATCCATTTTGTGTTAATTTCTTTTAATATTGTATGAAGTATGGATTGGAGAGTTCTTTTTTACATATGGATATTCAGTTATTTTTTGCAGTGAGCCTATAGAACAGTTTAGAGAGAATTGACACCTTAACAATATTGAATCTTCCAACCTATGAATGCAGTGTATCTTTCCATTTATTTAGGCCTTTCATTTCTTTCATCAGGGGTTTGTGATTTTCAGCATACAGATCTCACACATACTTTGTTAGATTTATATAAAAATATTTCATTTTTCATGGTCTTTATTGTAAATGATACTGAAATATTTTACATTTCCACTAGTTAATTGCTGTTACATAGAAATATGTGTCAGGTGACCTGTGTCCTATGGTGTATCAGTTCTGGTGGTCTTTTGTAAACTGTACTATACCAACATTTGGTAGTATATTGTTATTATTGTAAACTTGCAAAGAGTCATTGAGTTGCCATTTCATCCCCTCGCATTGTGGATGCAGTCACTGAAAGTCAGACAAGGTAAGTGACTGCTTATGGTTTTGACTAGTTAATGGCAATGTGAAGCAGCAGTCCAAATCTCTTGACTCTGCTACTAATGCTTTATAAACTCAACAGTTTGTGTTTGTGTGTTGGGGGTTGTGGTGTGATGTTTTACAAATTTCTAAGCAGGTTTGCCATTCGGTCAAATCGCGTGAGTTGTCATTTATGGTATGATTTGAGAGAATTGAAAGCTTTCTCTTCAGGATTTCCTTTCCACTCACTGGCTTGCCTCAGGAGCTGAAGTTGCTCATGTCAAAAGGAAAATATCTTACAAAGGAAGCATAGATCATTATGTTGTTCTGACCTGAATATTCTTTAGTTTTTCAGAGATGTGGTATTTGTAGGTTGTGATGGCAGATAACAGCTGGGGGCTTGAGAGATAGGGCAGGACAGGTTCAGACATAAGTGGGCCCAGGTGGGATGCTGCCATGGTGGGAACTTCATCCAGATGTCACCGTGAGGACACTGGGCACCAAGCTGTGAGAGCAGTATAGTGAAATGTAGAAATAGGCACCAAAAGGATGTTTTGCCAAAAAACTGAACCTGGCTTCATGATATTTTTGCCTAGTTTACCTCTGAAAAACAAGCTATTTGATTGTCTAACACTTGTAATATATCTTGGATCAATATTTGTCAGTAGAAATACTGATTAATTATGCTAAAATGAAAAAAAACCTGTTCCCCTGTGTTTAATGGCATAGATAGTTTTCTTTTGTCAAATTATTTGCTGCCTTCTTTTAGGGAAATTTAGATGCCCACACACCTTAATAAAGGACCAGTACATGAATAATTCTTTTTACAGAGACATGTATAAAACGGACAAGGTTAGAAAATGTAATTAACTCCATGATATCTTGAGATCTTAAGGAAAATAATATTAAAACAATCAACACTACTCACCTCATTAGGAATAAAAGAGAAAACAGTTTAGGAGATGTTATCCAGCATGAACAGTTTTATTTAGTGTTCATGATTTTTGCCAAGAAATTTAAAGCATGACTTCTTAGCCATTAGAATATTTGATTATGTATTATAATTTTGAAAATCAGAAAGAATGGTAGGGAAAGTATCTATACCCCTGAGACTTGAAGTATTTGTAATTTTTTTTTTTTTTTGGCAGTTGAAGAAATGGGACATAAGATGAAGTCACAGTAGTATTGGTAGGACAAAATGTCTTCCCAAATTTGGACATTTTCCCATTTTTTTAATCTAGCATTTCATTAATGTTTTGCTCTACTGTCAAGTGATTGGTGTAGGGTAGATTGGTAGTCATTTATTTACTTTGATCACCCAATCACATTTTGATCTGTTTCTTATTTTTATTTAGAGTCAAACTCTTGGTTTTCAGTTAGAGCTGTTTTATTATATGTTGAAGAGAAATCTCATAATTAAATATTATATTTATACTTGTTCAAGTTTATATGCTTCCCCAGACAATTCCCAAAACAATTTTTAAAAACCAATATTAACACCTCTCTCTACAGTTGTTATTTCAGGATCAGAAGCTGAACTTTTAATTTAATTTTAAAAAATGTTTTTTTGAAAATTTATTTTAATTTACTGGTGATATGTTTAACATTTAGTCTTTTTGTAAGTGATATTCTTTATCCTATTATATACCTTTATTTTTACAGGTAATTATTTTAATGCTACCTTTTATTTTCATAGCACCTCAACAGTTTCTGATCACTTTAGCTAAAAAAGTTTGCCAGTTATGTTAGTCTTTTCAAATAACCAGCTTTTGATTTTATTGATTTTTCTCTCTTTGTTCATTTCAAATTTCATTGATTTCTACCCTTATCTTTATATGTCTTTCCTTCCACTCACTTTAGGTTTAATTTGCTGTTCTTTTTCTAGTTTCTTAGGATGGAAGTCTGGATTGATTTTAGACCTTTTTTTTTTTTTTTTTTTTTTTAATAAGCATTTAGTGTTATAGAATTCCTTCTAAGCCTTGCTTTAGTGGTATCCCAGAAATTTTTTCTTGCTGTTTTATGTGTTGTAATTTTTGATTGAATGTTTGACATTACCTGTAGACTGAAGTAAATACTGCTAGAAATGGGCACACCTCTTCTTCAGTCAGAATGTTAGTAAGGGGGCTCCATTCGGCCTGGCCAGGAGCTGAACTGTGTTGGGTTTTTACTGTTGGTATTGTTACCTGTTACCTTTGTGTACTAGAGTGTTCACATTCATCTTGGTGCTGGGCTGCTGATGCCTTTTGCTTAGAGTGGGAGCTGGTATTCTAGAGGTTTTCCTCAGTGTTTTTGGTCCACCCTCTGCTTTTTGCAGGCCCCATATGTCTGTGTCTCAGAGGGCATCTCCCTCCGAGTTCCCAACCTTCCCCCAGTGTCAGATGGCTGTTAGTGTTGCTGTGCTAGGCTCATAGGTGAAGTTGGGCAGCCCTTCGTTGCATGGAGCCTATTTTAGTCTCAGGAAGGCCTCAAGTGCCTGATCCTCATGGTGGGGCTTCCCTCTGGTTCCTGCCCTTTCTCCTCTTGGCAGTAAAACTTGGTTTCGTGTCTTTGTGGGTCTTGGGCGGGAGTTTCTGCCCCTCCCCCTGCAGTAGCTACAGCTCATTTAAGTTCCTCAGTACAAGATCATTTCCTGGACTTCATCCGAGGTAGCAGTTGTTTCTTGCACACTTCCCTGGTAGTAGTGGGTCTTTTCCCGTGTTCTGGATATAAGAGGTTTTCTGTCTCTAGCCCAGAGGTGGTGGGTGTGGCCTCTACTCCCCTGCAGAAGCAGTGCGTCTTTGTTTCTGTTCTGGGGAGACGGTGTTTGCTGTCCTTGCCGAGCTGCGTGAGGCCCTTGCTTCACGGGAGCCAAGTGTCTGGGGAAGCATTTGGGGCTCTGTGTCTGTTCCCTGGCAACTGCTGGCCGTCCCCTGCATGCCCGCACCACGCGGGTGGATCCTTTTCAGTCTCCTTACTTGCCCCCAGTCTTCCTCACGAGCACCAGTGGAGGTCTGGGAAGACAACGTGGATTTACTGCCATGCACTCTTGTGTCTGGGCCTGCAGCTATTCCAGAGTGATACAGTGGCTCACTTTTGGCCTGTAACAGTTCATTAAATTTGGGCTGAGTTCTTTCTGTCCACTTGTGTAGCCACTCGTGGCTGCCCGTCTGTGTCCAAGGTGAAATGTGCATGCACTCCCTCTTCACTTAGAGGGCCTTGTCCTTGTTTGGACTTTAGATCACACAGTTGTCTTCTGACGTCACCTCTTTGATGGGCTCAGGGAAAGTTTGTAGATTATCTGACCTTTTCTAATTGTTAGCATGAGAGCAGTGTAGTTTCACCTGAACATACATACATAATACTGTGTTTCATTTTCATTTTTTTGTTCAGAATATTGTTCAACTTTCCTTGCAATTTCTTCTTCTCCTAGATTATTTAGAAGCATGTTTAATTCCCAAGTATTTATGGATACCTTAATTCCCTTGTGAGACCATTCTCTGTATGACTTTTAAATTTTTGGAGATTTGTTTTATGGCCCATATGATTTATTTTGGTAAATGTTCAATATGTACTTGAAAAGAATGTGATTTTGCTCTCGCTGAGTGGAGGATCCTGTAGTTAAAAATTGGGTCAAGTTGGTTGATAGTCATCTTCTCTAGTCTAGCTTGTTCTTTCACTGAGAGAAAAGTGTTCAAGTCGCCAGCTATCACTGTGGATTTAGATCCATATTTCCAACATCTGTAACTTCTTTTCTGCCAGAAGAACTTTCTTTAACTTTTTTATAGTGTATGTCTGATGGTGATTAATTTTCACAGCTTTTGTTTGTCTGAAAATCATTATTTTGGCTTCATTTTTGAAGGAAAATTTTGTTAGATATAGAATTCTAGGCTGGGAGTTTGTTTTCTTTAAATATGTCCTATCATTATCTTCTGTTCTCTATTACTTCTGATGAGAAATCTTTTTGTTCCTCTAGATAAATCATTATTTTTTCAGTTTTAAGGTTTTCTCTTTTTAATGGCTTTTTAGCAATTATATTTTGATGTGCCTTGGTGTGCTTTCTTTTGTGTTTATTCTGCTTGGGGTTAGTTACATTTCTTTGATCTGTAGATGAAATTTTGTTTTGAAATTTGGACAATTTCGGGTCATTATTTTTTCAAATATTTTTTCATTTTTCTCCTTTACCTACCCTACCTACCTCCAACCCTTCTCTCCTGGAATTTCAGTATACATGTGTTAACCTGTTTAATATACTCAGATTACTGACTCTCTGGCTCATTTCCTTCTTTTTTTTAAAAATTAAATCTTCCATTCTCTTCATTTAAAAAAAGGTTTTCCTTTATGTTCACTTGCATAATTATAGCAGCTGTTTTAGAGAATGTGCTTGATAATTCCATCATTGTGTAATCTTTAGGTTTGTCTCTATTGACTTATTTGTTATCTTTGTTTACAGGTTACTTTTTGTTGCTTCTTTGTCTAGTAATTTTTGACTGGATGTTGGATATTGTAAATTTTGGGTTGTTTTGTGATTCATTTTGTAATATTCCTTTAAAGAATGTTGGATTTATTTCTGGCAATCATCTAAGTCACTTGAGAATCATCTTGGTCCTTCAGAGGTTTGTTTTTAAGTCTCTCAGGGGAAGTCTAACCCAACAGTAAAGTATTCCCTTTTGTGTCACTCCCAAATGCTTCAGTTGTTTGAAGAAAACTCATCACTCTGGCTGGCCAGAAGTTCCATACTTACTGTGATTGCTGGGAATAGTTTAGAGTAATAGTTCCCTTTCTTGCCTTTTTTCCTCATCTCAAGGAACTTCACCTTATCCATGCTTGGCTTAGTGTTCAGCCAAGGATCCATGGGAATGTCTGTTAAGAGTTTTGGAGCTGTTTCTTTGGGCAGCTCCCTTTTCTGTGCTCTCTGAACATCAAGTTCCAGTTGATTCATCTGTCTCTTGTAGTAAGTGAGACCCTGTGTTTTGTTTGAGTCCCTGCACTGTGGTCTTAAAGTTGCTTCTTGGCGTAAATCCAAAGGTGTTACAGGTCTCACTTCCTTTGTTTCTCTTCTCTGGGCTCATAATTCTATTCTGCTCATTGTCCAGTTTCTGAAAATAGTTGTTTGCTGTATTTTGTCCGATTTTTTTAGTTGTTTATGGTGGGCTCCGGGTTACTGCATTGTGGCTGGAAGCTTAACTGTTTACTTTGCAATTTTTGAACCTGTTTTAGTCTGAATTTTTATTTGATAATCAAAAGCAAGTATTTTAAGATTGAGTTACACATTACTTCTGTATAATGCCATTTTACATGTTGTAACTCATGACATTGATGAACCCATTATTGTTATTTTAATTTTACAGAAGATGAAACTGAGATAGTTAAGGAAACCATAGGAGTTTGCTTTCTGGTCTACAGTGAATATAAGCAGATGTAATTTTCTTTTGAGTTTCTTTTTTACTCTTTTTCACAGAAGCTACAGAAGTCTGGGCCAAAGTAATTTGCCATGTTGAGCTATTGTTGATTCTCTTTGTTTGCAGTATTTATCAGATTGTTTATATGTATATGGATTGCTCTGGGATGTAAGATTAGAAGAAATTTTCAGATATTAATATATGTTGCAACAATTAGCTTTTTTGCCTAACCTCTAGGCCCCTTTTGCTGGGGGCAATCTCTCATTAATTCTTGGTTGATGAATGTCCTGTTTCCTTCTTTTGGTAGTCAGGATACAAACATGTGAACTATTGGGGCAAGTGCTAAAAATATAGAAGTGGTGCCTTGGCTAAAGTGTACCTGCTAAAACACAATTTTTGTACTTTTTTGCCTCTTTATTCTTCCAGGCATCTTTGTTCTAGCTCATTTTTCAAACCCTGTGTACTCCTCTGTTTGAATTTTTTTTTTGATAGCCCTTGATGTCTTTCTTTTTTTTAAATTTATTATTTATTTATTTATTTATGGCTGTGTTGGGTCTTCGTTTCTGTGCGAGGGCTTTCTCTAGTTGTGGCAAGCGGGGGCCACTCTCAAGCGGGGGCCACTCTTCATCACGGTGCGCGGGCCTCTAACTATCGCGGCCTGTCTTGTTGTGGAGCACAGGCTCCAGACGCGCAGGCTCAGTAATTGTGGCTCACGGGCCCAGTTGCTCCGCGGCATGTGGGATCTTCCCAGACCAGGGCTCGAACCCGTGTCCCCTGCATTGGCAGGCAGATTCTCAACCACTGCACCACGAGGGAAGCCCTCTTGATGTTTTTATTTTTTTGCTTACCATATCCTAATTTGTTTGCCAAGGTTTACCCTTAGAATCCCAAGTGGTAGAAGGAATGTCTGACTTGGAGCTAGGATCCGTATTTATTTAGTCATATATCCTTACTAGGCTTCTCCTAGCCTTCATAAAAACATATTAATTTTTTTCCTTTCTTCCCCATGATTTTGTGGTAATAAGCATGTTCATCTTTTCTCAACTGGCAGTTGGCTTCCAAATTTGTGAAATAGGGATGGTAATTTTTAATATCTAGTTTGCAAACGTGTAAGATAATCTGTGTGTGTGTGTGTGTAAATAATATGTAAATGCAGTGTAGTAGTATTTTTGTGTGTATGGAAAAGTTGTCTTCCAGTTTGGATTTCTGCATTTTTGTTTTCAGTTAGGTTATTTGGTGTTACATAGTAACTGTCTGCTAGCTCACTACTTCCTTGTTTCCTTGTAGAATAGAGTGCTTTGGGGGACGAATGAAATGTCTTGAAGTTTCAGTCACTATGAGGACTCTTGTACAGAAATAATTGGTGTGATTTTTTTGTGGGACATATCTACAAGAGCAAGAATATGAGGGGACGCATATTGGGCTGTTAGACGCAGGCTTTTAGAGTGATGAGAAGAAAACAGGGGCCCCGGGAGAACACATGTATCACAGAAAGCCAGTTTTGCTGGCCTTTTACTTTGGCAAGTCTTTTAATTAATCCCCTCGTTTAAACAATTATTTTTTCCTATTCCTCTAAAGACTATGATCATATAAATTCAAAGAATGAACAGATGCTTAGTTTAGAACATGAAAGATCCTGTCCTCCAGAGGAAACCACTTTAACCTAGCCAGTTTTCCTTCTTGACAGTGGTGTCCTGCGTGTTACAGCTGATGTGGAAAATGTTCCTTAGGAAAAGAATGGAACTAAGTGGATGCAAATCTCTTTTATTTTGAGCAGTTACTGTATTATTGCTTTGCTTATAGCTGTGAAACCACTGATCTTAAAAGGCCTGCATGGAACTTTTCTTGGCAATTTTGTTTCCAAGGAGAAAGCAAACAAGTAAATAGAAGGGAAACGTGTGCATGTGGTGTATGCATGTATGCCTTTAATTTTATCAAAACTGGTAGGGGTGTGTGAGAGGTTTGTGATGTGGTAATAATGTGGAAAAAGGTATACCCTGAGCACTCTTGTTTCCTGATAAGGACGGCCCCTGAACTTTTACCTGGTCTTAAGGTAGTTTGGAGGTAGGACGAGATACTACAAGCATTCTTCACAGGCTCTCTTTGTGAATTTTCCTTTACCGACATTCTTTTCTAATGTCATCATATGGAGGCTATATAACACATAAAAAACAAACAAAGGCACAGTTTACAAATTATATTGAGTAAAATAATAGCCTGCACAAGTTTATTAAAGCGTGCTATAAAATGCGTTGAGCTGATCTGCTGATGATGAGACCTTGCGCCGTTGATGGCTACTGCTTGGGAGAGTGTTGTCCTCGGAGGCGGCTGAGGAGGAGCACCGTGCACTAGGGCACTTGCTCTAATAATAACGTCCAGAGTGGAACTGGACCTCTGTCCAAATTCGTAAGCTGACGTGGAAGTTAGCATTTCCCTCGTCAACTTCCTGGACCCTTCTCCAGTCTCGTTAGCTTCTTGTTTGCTGTTAGGTGGGCAGTGTTGTGTATCCTTTTCTGTTCTGTGAGGAGACCGTGTATCCTTTGGCACATACACCAGTATGGGTCCCCTTAGTTTTCGCAGGAAAATAGAATACAAATTAGCTTTGAATATGGAGTTTGATATCCCCAAAAAAACTTCATTATTTCTAACTAAAATCTGAAAGAATTCTTTGTAGAGAAAGTGATTTGGTTGTACTTTTGTATTCAGGTCTTTAGTTTTTTAAGCATTGTCTCTGAGCTTAAATTATTTATGTATTAATGCTAAATTAAAATGGCTGTTGTTTAGAATATAAACTGCTGTGATCGCTTTCATATTTGTGATCATAGCGATGTCATATAATACATGGCTCTGTCATATATTCCTGCCATAGAATTGCTTTATATATACCATGGTTAGTGGCTAACATTTAAGCAGAAAACGCATCTTGAGAAAAAAACTACTTAAATATTAAACGATGAATTAAAACTTAAATTATGTAAAACTAAGAAGCTACATTACCAAGACCAGCAATTAATACACTATAATATCTTCAGGAAAGGTGCTAACATTTTAACATTTGTTTTCTGTTAGAATTGTAGTTTGCAGTGTATGCTATTTTGGAACATTTATTTTGAAGAGCTCAGCATGTCTGAATTAAGGCATAAATCAATGGTCTAAGATTTTTAATGGTTATAGAATTTATCATAGATTAAAATCCTTGATAGTTCAAACAACTACAGAGGAAAAAAAATTCAATTGTTTTTTAGTGCCAACATCATATCAGCATATTTGATTACATTTATCCATTCCAGTGTTCAGGTCAATAGCGCAGAAATGCATTCAATTGACAGAGTCCTAAAGCAGTCTGTTATTTTGTTTGATAAGATTTTTTTCTTATGTTTATGCATAATGGATGTAGGACCACAACAATGACAGCTACTAAGGTTTTGAACTTCGGGAACTTCCTGTGAATGGACATTAGATAAAACTAAGGAATTTTAAACTTAAAATATGAGCCATTTAAAAAATTTCATGTTGTGATTCAGCAAAAGCAGACCTTGAAGTGTATATTCCATTTCAAATAAGCTGAACATATTAACATCTAGATTTATAAACAGCACAGCTAAATTACTCATTTGTCTCTCCCGTTGTTGTTCATGATACTTACCCTTGCATGCGTGATGTTTGCATGTTTTGGATCGAGCAGACCCTAATGTTGGAAAGGAGTTCTCTGTATGGTGAGGTAAGTAAGCCTCCCCAGGTCCGTCCTTCTGTCTGCTCATCGTGCCTGAAACTGTGTCTCAGATGTCTCAGCGCACAGAGAGCAAGAAGGCTCTTTGAAATTTTGCCTCAAGACTGTACACTTGTGGTACAGAAAGAAGGATATAAATTGATCATTATAAATAGCAAGGCAAGACTGTTCCCGAAGCATGCCCCAGGTTTCGTGCGGCCCTCGAGGGTGAGGCCTGATTGGTGGCGGGGAGTGGAGGTTGGCGAGGAGTAGGCTCGCTTTTCTTTTAATGCTCCCCTCGCTGCTTCCCCCAGACAAACGTGCAGCCCAGCAACAAATCCAGAAAGCATTTACAGAGGTTTGCCATAGCCGTAGTGCAGAAAGCTTTTGGGTGAAGTTTGGATGTATTCTCATTGGTAGTGCACCTTTTATACAGAGATGCTCTCTAATCAGCACTCCTGTGTCCTTCCACCCCCGCCCTTCATTCCGTCCTTTTACCTCTCCTCACCCGGGGTTTTTCTGAATCATTTATTAATCTAATCAGTTTTTCATGTCCTGGCACGGGCCATGTTTAAAATACATTTGGGCCCAATTTCGCGTGGGACTGAACAGGTGTTTTCCTCTGTATCGCATCACAAAGATAAAATCTGATGTATGGACACACACTTGAATGAAAGTGAACAATTAAATAAAGAAGCCTTTAAGAGATGTTGCCTGTCACGTGTGCCTTGGGTTGTGCAGGTTTTGTTTTTATTCTCACCACTATGAAAACTTTTGTCAATGATAAAAGTTAAATGTTTTATTTAAAAAAGAAGTTGGGAGGGGTACGTAGGTCTATCACCCGGAGGATGGTTGTGCACGAGAGCTCAGAGTAGTCTGTTTGGAGGAGATGATACCCGAATTGCATCTAAGGGGTTGAGACAGTTTTGGGATTTTTTTTTTTTTAACATCTTTATTGGAATATAATTGCTTTACAATGGTGTGTTAGTTTCTGCTTTATAACAAAGAGAATCAGCTATACATATACATACATCCCCATATCTCCTGCCTCCTGCGTCTCCCACCCCCTCCCTATCCCACCCCTCTAGGTGTCACAAAGCACCGAGCTGATCTCCCTGTGCTATGCGGTGTCATACAGAGTGAAGTAAGTCAGAAAGGGTTTTGGATTTTTGAAATGTCTCCTGGTACCTGAACGGAGGTGAGCAGTTTCACTCGGTGGTGAAAGAGTGGAGGAAAAACCAGTTCTGTGCCATTTTAGGGGTCTCATAAGAATGAGGTGAGGTGCTGTAGTAAAGGCTTTGTGAAGGAATACTTACTGCCCGGCACACTGGTTTTGGTCGTTAATTTGCTAGATTTGGACAAATCTAAGCAGGCATTTTTTAATTGTTAGGTAGGTTTATGTGGAATAGTTTTCCTGTTTTACGTGGGATTTTTTTTACAGTTAAAATATTAAAAGGTATATTATATCACATTTTAAATAGATCCAGTGGTACAGCACAATTTTTCTAACATCTTAGTATATTTATTTAATTGAAAGACTAGAGGTAATTTGTGAGAGTTGGTTCTCTTGAGAGAAAATTATATGCATATGCTCCTCTTAGTAAATTAAAGTTGCCCCTAAACTGTGTTTGTATTATTTAAATTGTCGCTGCCACTGCCATTTACAATAATGTTAGCACTGTGTTCCCACAGCGTAACTATTGTTATCATGCTTGAATAAAAAAACACACGAAATATGGCAAAGTTTTCAGTTCATGTATACTTTACAGTTTATTTTCTAAGGACATTTGGATGGTAAAATATGGTTTGTTGAATGGGAAATATTTTGTTTTACTTTGTGAGGTTTACTCATTTAATATGGCACTGTTTTCTAAATCCCCAAATCATCTATGCAAAGTAAATTTTTGAATAAATTATATAGCATACCTCAGTTTAAAGTCTTTCCTTTTGCTTTCTTGGGAGAAACGTTCTGGATAAAAACCATCTAGTTAGTTTACCATGAGCAGTTTCTGTGCTGCCACAGGTTTGGCATTTTCTTTAGGTCAGGGCTGTCTGTATCGCTTTCTGAGATGGTAGAAAACTGCTGAAGCCATGCGTTTGGTAAGGGTGCACAGTGCCATCAGCACTTTTCACTTTCCTCCGGCAAGGGCAAATCGAGATAATTTCATTATTTGGTTTTCTCTAGCCCTCTCCCCGATTCTCTCTCTCCTAAGCTTTATGTAACCCCCTCCTCCTAGATCTGAGCTGTATTCCTTTTTCTTCAAGGTCATTCTTTTCAGCTTTACCTTCAGTCTTCAAAATGGTGAGCTGTTTCTGAGATGACAGAGGACACTTAGTCTCGAAACCGTGTTACTTTACAATGGTGAGATAATCATTTTAAGAAAGGAGAGAAACACAACTGAGACCACATGTAATTGTTGTCTGCCTTGGGTTTTAGCCCTTGTCATCTTAAAGGTAAAATTGGTTTTGATTCTGGAACCTATTCCTGTTTTTTTCCATTAAGTTCATCTATCAAAGATTAAAATACGTTTATTGGCATTCTAACGGTGCCAGGTATTTAGTATGTGTTATGGATTGAGTTGTGTCCCCCCAAAATTCATATTATCAAGTCCAAACCCCCAGTGTGACTGTATTTGGATACAGGGCCTATAAGGAGTTAATTAAGATTAAATTTAGTCATAAGGGTGGGGCCCTGATAGGATAGGATTTGTGTCCTTTTAAGAAGAGACACTCAAGCATTCTCCCCCTGCCCCACCTCCCTTGCTCTTTTCTCTCATCCCCACCTGAGGACACAGTGACAGGTGGCCATCTACAAGCCAGTAAGAGAGTTCTCACCAGAAGCCGACCGTGCTTGCACCCTGATCTTGGACTTGCCTCCCAAAAGTGAGAAAATAAACGTCTGTTGTTTAAGTGCCCCCAGTCTGTGGTATTTTGTTATAGCAGCCCAAGCTGCCTAAAACAGCAGACAGTTATCACAAGTGCTATTTGGCATTAAAACCGGCTTGAATGAGTGTTCCCTCCTTGAATCAGTTTGTTGATCAGCTCATCCGAAGGAAACAACTGTTTCCTTTGCAGTTGTCTCACTATTTGCGGTGCTCAGCCATCCTGTGCTGTTTTAATTTTCCTGTACACCCTGTTTTCCTGCTGCCTATACGGTGGCTCTGGATTGAACTGTATGTGTGGGTATCATGTACAGACAAGTGCACAGGTCGGAAGTGTGCAGATTGACGGATCTCATAAATGTACCCGCATAACTAGCCCCTGAATCAAGAAACAAAGCAGCGCCAGAACTGTTCTCTTGCTGCTTCCAGCAGTCACTGAGGCCTCCCTGCCCCACCACCGTGGAAGGCAGCTGTCACGGCTCACTTTTCACCCAACTGTTTTGATGAGGTTCTGTTTCTTCTACGTGGTGGTTTCCGATTTGAATCTGATCCTCAGCCTGACCCTGATTTCTGCCTCTGTATTTTTTGTTAAAAAAAATTTTTTTTTTAAATTCTAGCTTCTTTTGTATTGTTGGCCTTTGATCTGTGAACAATTTAGACCCCACCCACCAATTTGTTTACTGCACTGTGGCCAGAGAAGACTGTTTTACATATTTAGGGAAGAGACTTCATAAGCCTCTTTAAGTAAATAAAATGCCTGTCTCAGCTTTATTTTGTAAATCTTGAAATTCAAACTTGAAAGTAGAGTTTGTGGTTTAATTTGCTTATGTTTTAGCTTGGTATGCATATAGCCCTCTGTGGGGTGCCATTTCAGCTACCATTATTATAGTGAAAACATCTATAAAGAAGACATGCCTGTGAATACTCCATTTTTGAATGCTCTTCTAATGAGGTATTAGATCAGAGGTGGCATTACATTTTGGAGGGGCTGCTGATTAAAAGCAGTTTGCATATTATTACATTGCTTTTTCAGTTGATATCAACTTTCTGGTGTGATACAAGCTCAGTGTCAAGAAGGATTCTTAGCTCTGAGTTGAGATATGAAATGAGAAGGGTGCTTGTGTCTTATCTGTGCCTGGGTCAGTTTTCTTATTAAATACATCTCTGATATTTTCTGTCGAAGTTACCCCAAGTGTATAATTTAATAAGCAAGTACTTCATCTTTTATACAATAATTCAAGAGTGTTCAAATTCGTAGTGGGATAAAAAACGTGTATTATTATCAGTGTTTTAAGCTGATAAATATATATTACAGTATATCAGTATTTTTCTTATTGATATCTTATTCATTCCTTTATGAATAGTAAGTATTCTGCTTGAAGTGCAAGATGACTAAAGAAAAGTTGATTTTTTTGAAAATCTAAAGTGAGATATATTGACTTTTGATTTACATTGTTTCTAATGCATGTAAATGAGTTTTATATATTGGTTAAATGGTTTATCAATCAGAAGCAGGATGACATATACAGAGACTTATTTATACATAAATATATATTATATTTACATATAAAGGTACACATACATACGTGCACACACACACATACTGGCACACATATAGACACACACGTGGATATGTTACAGGGGTTGGCCTTACCTGGTTGCCACAGGCATTGATTTTTTATTTATTTATTTATTTATTTATTTATTTTTGGCTGTGTTGTGTCTTCGTTTCTGTGCGAGGGCTTTCTCCAGTTGCGGCAAGTGGGGGCCACTCACTCTTCATCGCGGTGCGCGGGCCTCTCACTGTCGCGGCCTCTCTTGTTGCGGAGCACAGGCTCCAGATGCGCAGGCTCAGTAGTTGTGGCTCACGGTCCTAGTTGCTCCGTGGCATGTGGGATCTTCCCAGACCAGCGCTCGAACCCGTATCCCCTGCATTGGCAGGCAGATTCTCAACCACTGCACCACCAGGGAAGCCCCACAGGCATTGATTTTTACAGGCTATGGTAATGTTTTTAGTAATAAAATCATCAACGAGTTATGTTACCATGACCTGTCCTGCTGGTAAATAATGTACTAACAAATATCCCCAAGCTGCCTCCAAACATACATTTATGTTGATTAGTTAATTGGTTACTCTCTTAGGTGCGGTGAGATACAAGGTAGATGTAGGTGCTAAGTGTCAGTTTGCCCAGTTTTTTTAGGTCCTTGAAATGATTTTGTTTTTATTGGACCTGTGTAGGGAGCTCTTTTATATAGCATGTTATAGATACGCTGTTAAACAGGATATAATTCAGTACAATTATAATTGTGAAAGTGAAATGAAAAAAGTTCTCTTTTGTATTCCCTGAATATGGCTGTTACTCTGAGGGGGTGCTGAGCATGACACAGACCTGGGTTCACGGCCAGAGGGACCCAAAGAAACTTGTTGAAGATAATGGTTTTTTTCCTTTTTTTAACTGACCATCTCTGAAGAATTTGCAGGTTCATGAAATGGTAAGCCTTTTATTCTTTTAAAAAATATGTTATCTCGAGTTGTTTAATACTAAAACAGTGTTGCCATCGCCATCATTTTACATAAATGACAATTCTTTGTGAAGCATAAGTTTGTATTTTCTTGCTTAAATTAAGTTGCTATGCTCTTTGCATTAAGAGCTTTAGTGTAGGGGCTTCCCTGGTGGCGCAGTGGTTAAGAATCCTCCTGCCAATGCAGGGGACATGGGTTCGAGCCCTGGTTTGGGAAGATCCCACATGCCGCTGGGCAACCAAGCCCATGAGCCACAACTACTGAGCCTACGTTCTAGAGCTCGCGAGCCACAGCTATTGAAGCCCGTGCACCTAGAGCCCGTGCTCCGTAACAGGAGAAGCCACCACAGTGAGAAGCCCATGCACTGCAACAAAGAACCAAAGCAGCCAAAAATAAATAGATAAAATAAGTTTATTAAAAAAAAAAGAGCTTTAGTATAATGTTTTGTTGCGTTAGACCCAGAACGAAGAGTCTTGTTTTTTGAAAGTGGAGGAAGAGGGGTGGATGTTGACAAGGCATTATTGAATTGCAGGTATATTCATCCTGTAATTTATTGTGCCTTTGATCTTAATAGCAGACCTGGTGGAAGTGTGTCTTTTTGATAACAGGACTTTTGCTTTTCTTAAAGATTGTGTTTCTCCTTATCTCACGTAGACTCCAGTGCTATGATTAGAAGATTGACCCTTCCCTAGCTGCATTTTACTGTCATCTGTCATTGCATTTAATGTCAAAAATACATTTGGACCAAGTTATGCCATGTTGAGTAAGTTTCTCAGTCGGTTTATAGGGGATTGATAAATAATGGTATGTTTATGGTGTTTTGACTTGAGAAAGGCATTACTTTGTAATTTTGTAAACCCAGAGTCCAACTTGTCAGTAAGGTCCCCTGAGTTAGCTCAGGGAAGATGGGTAGATTTCTGCTCCCATCTGTTGGAAGTGGGTGAGTGGTACTGTGTGGAGAGGGATCCTGAGGCTGCCCCTGATGTTGTGGGGAATGAAGACCATGAGGAATCAGTGGTGGCACATGAGCCACTTACATGCCAACTCCGATTTAGTTGAATGAGATGCCCTTTGGAAATACAATGAAAAATGCTCAGTTGCCCAGATGTTCTTCATTCTATAATACTGATATAGTACTGCCTTGTATCTATCATATGCCTTAAAACAACTTTGTTGATGGAGTATATAATTATCTTAGTTAAAATGTGTTTTCATATATTGCACATCTGTGGCCCTATGAATATATATTGGTAGATTAAAGACTCTATTTTTGATTTTAGGTTAAAATTTTTAAAAAATATATTTTGCCCTATTTTTATATGGTTTGTTTTATGGAAAAAAAACATGTCTTTTTGTGTAGAAAAACTCAGAATTCATTTATGTTGGTGAAATCGTAAGTTTTTGTCCTTATTTGTGATTAAATAATGTAGGGATTTATTTAGATGTTAATAGCTTATGTCTTGTAAATAGAGAGAAAAGAAATACTGGACATTTTTGACAATATGAAAATTAAAAGAAATAGGTTAAGTAAGGTCTTGATGTGAGATGTGAACTTTCTTTTGCAGGTGGGAACACACTCTATGCATATAAAACACAAAACTATAGTTACTATTTATAGATCAAAGAGTGGTTTGTATTGTATCTCTAGGACTGTATGTGCATTGACTCATCTCTGGGCCAGTGTCCTTTGTCAGCTACTAAAGAGCATTTGCTTGCTCTCCTTTTTCAACCGACGATTAGGCCTAATATAGAACTGAGTGTCTAAGCCCCCCACCCCTGCCCTGCTACTTGGGGTCCGCGGGCACGTATCACTCCACGCAGTGTGGCTAGTCGTGATTATGGGTGCTTTGGATTATGGTGTTAGGTGGTAATATCTTTTAAAATGAATTAGGTAAAAATGAAAATTCTACCACAAAAATTCTTGAATATCAGATTGTTATAGTATTATCATTTCTATAGGATTTATTTGTGGACTTTGAAAGGTTCATAACGTCTTCATCTCTTGCTTCCTAGTTCAGTGTCTTTTCTACTATTCTATACTGCGTTGTCTTCCTCAAAGCTTTTAGTTTTGTTTTGGAAAAATCATAGAAATTGCCTTTATTATTTTCCTCGAGAAGAGGGTGTGTTCCTCGTTGTGTTAACATCTGGAATGTAGTCTTAGAATCACCTGTAATTGACCACCCCTGCCTCCAGTGCTGGTAGGTGAGATGATCAGTGTCCCCTGGATCTAGTCAAGGCAAGATTATGTGTGTATGACTGTTTATATGTTTACATTCTTTCTCCCAGCTATGCTGTGGATTCCATGAAGGCAGAGACAATGGTTGTTCTATTTACCTAACACACTTCAGAGTGAGTTATTAGTAAATAACTGTCTAACAAGTGGACTCAATTTTTAGTTACCATAAAATACCTAAGCATTTTAAGAGGTCAGGTGGCCATCGCTTTCTTGAGGAAGACTTCTAGTCCCTTCAAAACTGTCTGGTTCCCTTTTTCGTATTGGTCTGATGTCTTTATGCACTTATCAATCTCAGTGCTATTGTCTGTGAATCTGACATTTTCCTTCTGCAGTCGCTGCTTTGTGGGGATAGACGGTGCCGTCTTTACCTGTTTGCATCTCCCGCACCTAGTGCAGTGCCCCAGCGTGTGAGGCATCCGTCAGTATTTGTTGAATGAATCCCTCGTTGCTTCAATGATGTAAATTGTAATAGCAAGTTAAATGAACATTCTAAAACAGGATAAATTGATATTTATTGGAAAAATCTTTTTATTAAAACACATCTAAGTGTAGCTATAACTTTCATTTTTACTAGCACAATCTCTGTTCTTTCTAACTTTGAACAATTTGGTAAATTACTGTTGTGCATGGTGTTATCTGAACATGCCATGAGGATTTCATCATGGTGAAAGAAGTAACATAAAAAACAAATTAAAAAATCCCAAACTAAGTGCCATCCATCTATCTGTATTTTTTAAATAAAATTGTCATAAGCATGTTCAAAGATGGAGTTACTGTTTTTGGTAGTTTGGCACGAAAAATTAATTTAAGTTTATATGTTAACAGACGACTAATAAAAGCACATAATGATCTACCTAGGCTCTTAACATATAGTTATTATACTGACTGTAGGCCTATGTAGGCATTACATCATATCGCACTTAGACATCTAGAGATTTATTTCATATTATTTTCTAGTAATCTCGTAGGTAACTGACAGTCCTCAGAGTTTCCTTGTATCTGTGTTATGAAGCCTGTTTGTAACCGAATCCTGCCTTTTGCTTGTGGTAAACTGTGCTTTTAAGTGAACGAGAAGCATGTTGCTTCAGGTGTATTCCTAGGACTAGTGAAGAATCAAGAATTGTAGCCAATCAGCTTTCTGCCTGTTGACCTTTTTCTTTTGGGCCCTCTGATCAGTTTTGAAAGGGAGAGCTGGTTACAGCCCATTCTGGGGGAACCTGCCTGGTGTGACGGCAGGTTCAGATCAAGCCCAGAAGTGTCTTCTCATACTTGGCTCGTATGTTCTGCCAGCTTGCTGTATGGCTGCCACAACAGTAACCCCGAGCGTGGCTTGATTGGTGAGGATTTACATGTGTGCTAATCAGAGTGGAATAAATGATTGGCTGCTTGCTGCATTGCCATAAAGGGTGCCCAGATGTACACACCACATGAACATAATGTGCCCAGGCACGGCACATCAAAGTTTGTCAGCTGCATAACCTCAGCAGGCTTAGGGCCTGTCGCAGAGAATTTGCTGATAATCGTCCCCTATGATTTAGTGTCTCACTTGGTGAAAGTGAAAGACCTCAAAATAATGTCTTGGCAACAGAATTTTTGATCCTTTAGGAAAATAATAAAGTGTGCTTAAACTTAACTGGAGATAATGAATAGATGACTTTAAGCGATGCATTTTCAAAAGATGATTTCTTATATTTTGAAATATTTTCCAGTAAAACAAATATAATATCAAGTAAATTTGCCTAATTGAATAAACTGAATTTTAAAAAATTGCATAAGCATCAGTCTTTTACGTTGAATTAAGCCACATAAAAACCACCCAAATGTATGTCTGATGAAAGATGTAGCATAGAATGATTTCATTTAATAAAAACAATATTTCTAGAACTTAAACTTTACTGTGTATATAATATCTATATATATTTAAAAATCCATAGTATATCTCCTTTGTAAACGTACAGTTAATACTCAGAATCCCCTTGTGTTGCACTTATGCACAAAATCTGTAATATCTAATTACTTTGACAAGTAATTTTGTAGTTACATGTTCATTATATTGATAATGTATTAATGTACAATGATTAAATGGTTAAGCTGCCACATTAAAGTTATGAGCAGAAACATTTATCCAGCACCGCTAGGCAGGAACAAAGCCTGTCCGTTACCAGATGGCATTATTCAATCTCTGTGTTACTCTAAGATGTTAACCTGATGGCATCGATTCTTAGCTTTGATACTGGGCTGCACTTGAGTGACCCAGTACAGTTCATTGATAAGGTTGAGTTAATTACTGTGTCTGTGCCAGCCAGCTTCCACATGATTACTGCTGTGAAAGATTTTGATGCCTTTTGCTTTAATTAAGCAAAAGGGAATGAACAGATCTAATTGGGTTTTGAAATAATCCCGTCACTATCAACAAGCATGATGTGTTTCCTCCAACTTTGTTAAAGGTACTTATAGAGGCAAAATTTTGTGGGGGGAATGAAGTTTTTCCATTACTGTCTACACAAGGAAATGTTACTGTATAAACATTAATGCTGATTTTTGAACAGTTCAAACAGTGTGTTTTAAAAGAATTTGACCTGAGTCTGTTTGTAACTTCTGTTCAAAAAGATAATTATTTTTTGTTCATATAAATATACTAAAGACATAACTTTCAATGCATTTTTGTGCTTTTATATTTGCAATATATCTTTAACCCAGTTTTCCATTAGGACAGGTACATTTTAACTTTTAAAAGTTTACCATAATATTTAAACTTCCATGGTTTTTGCACGTATCTCTTTTATTTAATTGATTTCACTAATCCTGCAGAGTTTACACAAATTAATAGAAAAGTGAAAATGAAGAAATGCTCTAAACTTTTCCAGTGGTAATATGAGGCTTCTAATTTTCATTTTTTTCTCATGTTGTAGGAGTATTGATTTTCGTTGTAGTATTTTCAGTTTAAAATTCTAATTAATTCAGATTTCTCTTACTGTTTGAGTAGAAATGTGTAATTATACATTTTCTTCATGTGTTTTTTTTTTTTTTCTCCCCCTAATGTGTGTAACTAAAATACGTGAATAATGTTGTTTGGGAAAATGTTATAGTGTTTTTACTGAATTTAGGTTTTTCCCCCTCTACCCTTATTTGGGTACCATCCCTTTTCCCACAGCTATTCAGACGTGGTAAATACTGTCTTCACTGGCTGATGCACTTGTACACTTAATAACTGTGGGATTGTCCACATCACCTCTCTTTTCTGAGTGTTACTGAGAAACTTGCATAATATTTCTGTAAATATATCTCGAGTGATGCTAGAGTCAAATGAGATAAGAATGCTTTTTAAGCAGTAGAGAGCCGTTAGTTTTAGTTATTTATTCTTATTACCTAATACATGTTTACTGATGTTCACTAGCTTACACGTTGGCAATCAGAATGAGTTCATCATTGTCTTTGACTTTTGCCCTCTACATTTTAAGTAAATACAGGTGTAGTGAACCTGAGGGGAGAATGGAAAAACCGTCTCTGCAAAGGTTAGAATAGTCAAACTGAGTCTGGATAAGAAGGAAAATGTAAAATAACTATGATAAAGTCTTCATTTTACTAGATAAGAGTGAGGAGTCTTTTAAGTAACACTCTTGTTATTTTCTTCTAATGTCCTGTCAGAATGAGACAACAGTTTAAATGAATGATCAATTATCTCTGTCCATTCTCCATGGACCCCATTTCATGGGGAAGGGGTACAAAACATCAAAATTCAATTTAGATTTTACTTAGTATCCAGTTTTAATCTTGGTTATTTAGTTCGGCAGAATAATGCAACCTCTCCTCCTCATTTCCCACTTAATACTAAAGATGTCCACTTTCTAATCCATGGAACCTGTTACATTATGTGGCAATGGGGAATTAAGATTCCAGTGAAATTTACGGTTGCCAGTCAGTTTACCTAACATAAGGAGATTATCCTGGGTTATCTGGGTGGGCCCAGTGTAATCCCAAGAGTCCTCCAATGTGTAAGGAGGGACAGAAGAGGGGGCCATGTGATGGGAGAAGGACTCAACCCACCTTTGCTGGCTTTGAAGAGGGGTTAGGGGCCGTGAACCAGCAAACATGAGTGACCTCTAGAAGGTAGAAAAGACAGGAAAAGGAATTCTCCCCTAGGACCTCCAGAAAAGATCATAGTCCTGCTGATGCTTTGATTTTAGCTCAGTCATTTCTGGACTTCTGAATACAGGTCTGTAAGATAATACATTTGTGTTGTTTTAAGCCACTAATTTTTTTTGTAATTTGTTATAGCAGCCCTAATACAATTATTTATAATCTAAAGCAAAGTTATTCATTAAGGTTTATTCAGAATTAAACATCTGATTAATGTTTATTTATTCTGTCTTTTATTTTCAACTTCAGTAGGCCCCGCCTCAAGTGTGTGATTTGGCCCTCGCTTGCATTATGCATGTGTCTTGGCCACTTTCACAGCTTAGTGTTCTGAGGCCTTGTGTTGCACATCTTTAACATGTGTTTGTTAGAGAGGCAATGCAGTTAGAGTTAGAGGTCTTGGGTTCATGTTCCAGCCTCTGTGCCTTACTTATAGGAAAATTGCCTGAGGTTTCTGCACATGAAAATGGAGAAATGATGTGTATTTTGAGTAGCTGATGAGCTAATGTATGTAGGGCTTAGAAACTATAAAAATGCTATGTCTGCACACATTTCTATTAAGATTACTCTTCAGTCTTTAATTCTAGCCTTAATACATGAAACACGAGCATTCTGTACAACTGTGGTTAGGAACTATGAATTCTGCATCTTGGGTTCTATGGAGCTGGGAGAGCCATACCTTGCTGCCATAATGATTCTTCCTTTTCTTGACTTGAAAAACCAGACAGAGGTGTTTCCTTCCTTGTTTTTAGTCCCATTTGTAAAATTGGTTCAGAATGGGAATATAGCAATTAGTTTGTATTTTCCCGGCACTAATTTGCTACCTTCCTTTTTTATTCTTGTCAAAGTTTTAAGTTTAAAGAAGATGATTATGTTTTCCATTTATTTAGGTTCTTGAAATGCTTTATCTCCCAACAAGTTCAATTCATTTAAAATTAATAAAGTTAGTGAACAGGGTCTTTGTCCTGGGCACAAGTAACCCCCATCTCAGTCCACGCCCTCATAATCCAGTCACGCCAGCAGTCGGTCCCAAGATAGGGGCTGTAACATGTGCATGGGGCACATGGCGGGGTAACTAGTCTGGCCTGGGGAAGTCAGAGAAAATATCACAGGCACTTTGGAGAGCATAGGAGTTTTCTGTGTGGATACAGGAGGAGAGGGCATTTCAGGCAGAGAAAGCTGTGTGAGAACCAGTCAGGAGCCTAATGTTTCCCTAGCGGGACCTAGAGGAGAGAGAAGCATGGAAAAGAGGATGAGGTTTAGAACCTGTGTGCGTTACTTTGTGCTTTTTCCTGTGGTCGTGGTGAGGCCATCAGCGCTGTCAGATCCCCACCCCCCTGGGAGTTGTATGTGAGGAGCCCGCCTCAGGGACAGGCTTTGCTTTGGGGGCCCCATCAGCGGAGGCTGTCCCCCTGGAACCAGTGTGAGACAGCGCGAGGCTGGAGTGCGGGAAGGTTCCAGATAAGGCGGTCAGAGTAGAGTACAGGGGTGGAGTGGAGACATGTTTCTGTTGTGGGAAGGACAGAATTAAGGGCCCAACTGAAGGAGGAGGTGGGGGAGGGAGGAACTGAGGAGAATTCAGAGCACTGATCTCAGGTAGGTGGCTGGTGGGCTTACTCCACGGAAGCAGCTCTGGGAGAGGAGAGCAGGAGGCATTTGGTTCTGGTTGTGTTGAGGGTGTGATGTCTGTGGGTCATCCAGGAAGAGATACTGAGAACACACATAAGGTGGGGACTGGAAATGTGGGCAGCGAGTCCCTGGCCCATGTGAGAGGCTGGAGTACACAGAGCGGATGCAGGGGACCCGGGAGGAAGTTCAGGGCTGGTGGGGAAATTGAAATACAAATGATACAAACCCCGGCACTCAGGCAGGTTCCTTCTTACTGTGTGGCACGAAGGACATCTGCAAGGTTTGTCATTTCCCTTCAAGTAGGGGTCAGAGCCTAGAGGCCTGATAGACAGACATTTGCTTTATTGATGACTGCGTTTCAGCTCTGTGCTGTGCTTCTCACCTTATGCACTCAGTGTTTGAGCTGGTGATCTCCAAGCGCACTTGTAAATTAAAACCACATATCTCGTGTTTTATTCCACAGTGAGAAAAAACACCCAAGGGATTTGAAATAAAACATCTCCAAAATTCTAGGATTTTTTATTGAATTAAGTCTTACATATGTATCGAAATAACACCTTCACAAACCCCTTTCGATTAGGAAGTGACGTGGGAACAATGTTACACATGAAAATAAATCAGTACTATTATATGTTTATTGAAGTCCTGTGAAAAACTTATTAGATTTACCTAGAGCATTTTAATATCTTATGCTCCTTTTATATAATATAGTGAAAATGTACATTTTTTTTTTCATTTTATGTGAATAAAACATAGCATCACTTACATTTTAAGTCACTTAGTAATAGAGCTGTAAAAATATATATATTAAGTAGTTATTTTTTAGATACCCTCCTCCCGTAAGCAAATTTGACTTAGGCGTTTGGGATACTTGCCTCATGTTGTTTTGTTCTGATATATTAACATTAATCATGAAATAACTCTTTTGGCTTTAATATGGGGGGAAGTTCATTAGGAGAGAACTGTCCTCCTGCTCTCTGCCTTTTAATGAATAAAACAAAACATAATAGCTCCCAAATTTTGTAGTATATGTGTGAAGATACTGTATTACAGGGGACAGCCTAGGTTTTCACAATGCATGACGTCCTACTGTTTTATTACTACTGGGTATGTGACATTGATGGCCATTGCAAATATTTTAAATTTAGAACAATTTACTCCCCGCAGATAAATTATTGTGCAATAGCCATTTCTTTCTAAATGACAGTTAATGGACTGATCCTTTGAATACTATGTTTAGCATAATATAGCAGAAAGAAAAGTAATGATCAAAAGACTGAGCTTAGTCTTTCCTAAACGGCTTGAAATGACTTGGCATCGTATATTAACATTCAGAAAACATAGTCGTGTCACAACATGTTAAGCAGCTTATACATTTCAGCTGAGGTGGTGATTTTTACTTTTGGACATATGATAGAAGAGCTATTTGAAAAGTTAACTTTCTCACATCAACTGAAGTCTTTAAAAGAGTTTGATTAGTTTATTATAAAGAGTATTTTCTTGCCTTTTAAAAATAATATAGGATAATCATAAGCAGTAGCTTCATTTATTGTTGGAAAAAGTGTAATTGCAAAAATTAACTTGTCATACACCACAGCTCAGCAAAGTAACTTTCTTATAAGTCCATGGTCACAGTATGTTTTTGCAATTCAGCATCTGGCTCTGTGGGATACTGATGGCTTCTATGAAGAGAAGTACCAGGGTGAGCAATTAAATGCAAAATGACAGCATAAAATATGATCATTATGGTTATACAAAAGACACATTTATGAATTTTGCAGATAACTGTCATTTTCCTACTCATATTTTCTCTTGCTTTGTTAGCTTAATAATTTTAGTTCAATTTATTTTTTCTTCTGGAAAGTGAACAGCGCCATTTTTATTATCCTGGCACTTGTTTATGTCTTTTTTGCTTGTCAATTTGAAAAGTAATGATAACTCTTTTACTGTCTTTTGATGCAGTACTTTCAACTTTATTTCAAAATTGAAGAATAAAAAGAAATTACATAACAGTTGTAAGAGTAGCATTTATTTATGATTATTAGTATTTTATCATGTGAATTGAATACTATTCATGACCTGGAAATAAGGTTTGCCAGTAGTTTCCTCGTAATATCGGGTAGTGTTTTGGAGCATTTTTTCTATAGTATGAACTCTCTGATCTGGTAGGGAGTAAAACAGTGTTGACGTAAGGAATCACGTCGGATGTGTGGGAAGTTGTCGTATTTCCTTTGCTTTTACTTGCAGAGTGTATTCTGCCTACAGTGAGACGGTTGGTCTTTGTAGATGGGACTTGCTCTCGAGGGCTGGAACCGCCGTGACCTCTGGGCTGCTCCGCTGTTGGCGGGCTCTGCTGCTCTGCAGCCCTGGCAGTCTTTCCAGCCCAACCTTTCACTGTTCCTCAAAAGACCATGCTAACCAGTGATCTTTGCCATTACTCTCTCAGATCCTGCCCTCTTCTTTTCTTCCACTTGTGCTTGTAGTGCCCCTAGTTCCCTGACTACCTTTTTTCCCCCATAAATTTATTTATTTATTTATTTATTTATTTTTTATTTTTGGCTGTGCTGGGTCTTTGTTGCTGCGCGTGGGCTTTCTCTAGTTGCGGCGAGCGGGGTCTACTCTTCATTGCGGTGCGCGGGCTTCTCACTGCGGTGGCTTCTCTTGTTGCGGAGCATGAGCTCTAGGCGTGAGGGCTTCAGTAGTTGTAGCACGCGGGCTCAGTAATTGTGGCTCGCGGGCTCTAGAGCGCAGACTCAGTGGTTGTGGCTCACGGGCTTAGTTGCTCCGCGGCATGTGGGATCTTCTCGGACCAGGGATTGAACCGGTGTCCCCTGCATTGGCAGGCGGATTCTTAACCACTGCGCCACCAGGGAAGTCCCGAGGTTTGTTTTGTTTTGTGTTTTTGATAGCCGAGGTGTTAATGTTTCCCTCTGTCACTATTCAGGTTATTTTCTTTTCATTGCTCTCTTGACATGGTCTAATCTGTTTTATCTTATTGCGTGAATACTTTTGGATGGTTTATGATTTAAGAATTAATAGACAAGTCTTATTTTATCCATTTGTTCTTAAATGCCTTATTTCAATTATATTGTGACAGCAGGCATTTAAAAAATTTTGATCAATTTTGAATAAATTTAGGTATATCACTTGTATTTATTCATTATTAATTTCATTTATTAATGGAATCAGGTTCATGAATGATGAGTTTAGGAATCAATGACACTCAATTTATTGGCAGTAAAGCAACACTAGGACAGTATCATACATATACCATATGTGCCTACATTTAAATATAGACACATATATATTAAATATATAGAGATATACTATCTGTTGTTATTAATGTTATTATCTTAACCTTTTAAAAACAAATGTACACACACATAATGTTTGAGAGAGAGAGAGAGAGAAAAAGAGTATGTGTGTGTGTATGTGTGTGTACATGCATATCTTTTAGCCTTTCCACATTGGCCCAGGTGATTCTAATGTAACTATTTTTGCCAGAACTTTAGGTATGTAAAAATTCTGTATAAAAATACAGTCATTTGGGTTCATAGTGCAATTACTTATTGCAACAATTCCTATTAAGGAAGAGTCTGTTTTCGTCAGCATTGCTTTGGACAGAAAGATTGTGAGTCTAGACAGTATTCCTGAGTCTGTTAGATAGTGACACTTCTTTTTCCACTGAAGTTTTATAATAGCTTTGCATTCTGTGCTTCTTTGGAGTACACAGACATGATATATTCAAGATGAATCAGACAATAAAATTTACTTATTTTCTGTGTGATAACTGGTGCTGCTTTCAATAATAAAACTGAATTATGTGTACAGATCTGAAAATAATCTATGAGATATGAGATCATTTTCTTTATATAGCCATAGTTAAATAATTTGTTTATATGACCGGTTTTTATAGTTAAACCTGTAAAGGTTTTATTCCCTTATACCCAACAGAGGTTTGAGGTTCAAAACAAACAAATTAAAGAAACAAAACTAGAGATCTGTTGTTGAAGAGTGTAACTTGTTTATGTTTACAAATTTTTCTCACCATTTAAATTTTATTTTGTTTTAAACAGGTGTGTAAGGCTTATTTACTTTAAAACCTTTGTTCATTCATTTGCTTAACTCTATTTGTTTATTTTTTTCAACAACATTATTGCAGAATAATTTCAATACAGTAAACAGCATCCATTTAAAGTGTACCATTTGATGGGTTTTGACAGTTCTATACACTTCTGAAGCCAGCGACAGCATCAAGATAACAAAACGTTTCTATCACCCCCGAAATATTCCTGTGCCTGTGTGCAGCCCAGCACCCCTTCCTGCCTGCCACAGGGAACCAGTGACCTGCTTTTTGTCACTGTAAACTAATTCACTCTATCATGTAGTATGTACTCTTGTGTAAAGCTTTGTGTGGACATATGTTTTCATTTCTCTGGGGTAATTACCTAGGAGGGAAGCGACTGGGGTGTGTGATGACTCTGTGCTTAACTTTTTTGGAAACCGCCATCGAGGTCTTCTTTAATTTCTCTCAGCCGTGTTCTGCAGTCTTTAGTGCGAGGGCCTTAGACATTTTTTGCACTATTTTAAATGGAATTGCATGCTGTAAATGTTTAAAAGTGTGATTGATTTTTGTATATTAATCTTTTATCCTGTGAATTTCCTAAGTTCACTTACTTGTTCCAATATATACGTATATATTTTTAGATCTTGGGGGTTTTCTACGTAAACAATCACATCTTCTTTGCATAGAAATAGTTTTACTTGTATTTATCCAATATTTTTGCCTTTACTTTTTTGTCCCTCTTCTTTTTTAGTAATAATTGTCTTAAAATCTATTAGGTCTGACATTAATATACTCACTTCAGCTGTCTTGTGGTTACTGACTGCATGGAATATCTTTTCCAGTTTTTACGGTTTGAATACATTTATCTCTTTCAATGTTAAGTATGTCTCTTATGGTTAGCACATAATTTTGATCTTTTAATACATTCTAATAATGTATTCTTTTTAACTGTAGTACTTATTAACATTTAATGTAGTATAGTTGGTTGGGTTTATGCTTTCTGGTTTGCTCTTTGTTATTCTATGTCTCAGGTGTTTTTCTTTGTCTCTTTCTCTTTTACTGCCTTATTTGGCATTGATGTGAATCCTGACAGCTTTTGTTTATCTGGGAATGTCTTTATGCCCCTTCGTTATCAAAGTATAGTTTTGCTGAATATAGATGTCTTGATTGATAGATTTTCTTTCACTACTTTGTCGATACAATTCTTCTGACTTTTGGCCTCTGTTGTTTCTGATAAGTCGGCTCTTATTTGTATTTTTTTTCTCCTGCAAAAGCAGCTGTTAAACATGTAGCTGTTCCCTGTATGTGCTGACTATTTCTCTTGTTGTTTTCAAGATTTTCTTAAATGTCTTTTTCTTTTTAGTTTGACTGTGATGTTTCCAGGTGTGAATTTCTTAGTGTTTATACTTCTTGATGTTTGTTGAACTCCTTGTATCTGTAGATTAATGTATTTCATCAAATTTGGAAAGTTTTTAGCCATTATTTTAAAAAATATTTTTTCTACCCCTTTCTCTTTTTTTCTCTCTTATTGGGATTCATACAGCACATTTGTTGAAATAATTCAAATTGTCCCATAGGTCTCTGAGATTCTGTTCAATTTTCTTAAAAATTTATTTCTTCTGATTAGATAATTAATGTCCTTCTGTCTTCAGTTTCACTGATTCTTTCCTTTGCCTTCTCAAATCTGCTTCTTTCCCATGTAGGAATTTTTTATTTCTGAAATGCTGTACTTTTCATCTCTAGCATCTCTTTTGTATAATTCCTATTTCCTCACTCATATTCCCCATTTGTTGAATCAGTGACATATTTTTCTTAAATTTTTGAACATTTCAAAGAATCAGTAGTACATCTTTTCAGTAGCTACTGAACTTCTTCTGCTACGTTGACATCTGGGCCAAATTTCCATTTTTCTCTTGACTTTTTTTTTCTTCCTGAATCTGGGTCATAGTTTACATTTTTAAAAAAATGCATCTTATGATTTCTTTTTGTTGTTGTTGAAAATAGGACATTTTATATAATATGGTATGGTAAGTTTGGATTTTGATTCACTTTTCAAGGAGTGTCTTTTTTTCCTTTAACTTGCATTGACTTGAGAGCGTGGAATTTTATCTGTTTGTGGTGTAGAGCCTCCAGTGTTTCTGTTCAGTTTTAAAATGCTTATTGATTCATTTGTTTTACCTTGACTTTCTGGGTATTTTCCCTGTGAATGTAAGACTTTATGGTCAAAAACAATGAGTTGGGCAGAGTTTGTGTCTGCCATCTGCCTGCTATTCGTATCTGCACCAGGGGCACATTCAGAGTTTCAGGTAGTTGTCAAGCAAGTTACCTTCTGAGACTCTGTCTGATGCCTTCCCTGGGCTTCCTTTGCACCCCTGCTTAGTCAGGCAGGAATGTGGTGGGAGACTCATCTGGTCCTTTTACTGGTCCTTTGTTTATAGTGTCTCCTTGCTGAATTACTTACCTAGTCTGCCAGTTGCCAAAACTGGGTTCACACCATTGTGCAGCAATGTTGTTAGATTTCCTCATTTACTTCCTACCAAGTTTTTCACTTTCAGCTGACAAAGCTATAGCATTTGTTCCCTGCCCCAAATAGCTTCCCCTCCACCACCTTGGCTGAGAGCTCTCCTTTTTTTTTGTGCCAGTCATATGTTAATAAAGCTCTGATGGTCCCTCACCAAGTCCGGGGATGGGTGTAGGCAATGGTAGCATCCCAGGCAAGTGCTCCTCACTCCACCAGCTACCCAAAGCTCCAGACAAAGTGCCTTTCCCCTTGTTGCCTGAATTTGATTTTTAGAATCATGAAATTGTTGCCTTTTGACGATTTTACATGGTTGTATTTGTTTTTGAGGAGAAGATTCACTGATGTCTCTATATTGCCAAAGCTGGATGTTCCTGAGTGAGTTGATATTTCCTCAGAAGTTTCTTGTACCCCATTTTCTTCCTCTCTCTCTTTCCCTTCTGAGACTCTAGTTAATTAGCTGTATGTTAAACCCTTTGTAATTATTTCTCAGGTAGGTCCCTGAGGCTCTCTTTACTATTTTCTTTTTTAATTCAGTCTCTTTCCCTCTCTGTTCTTCATGTTGGATAATTGCTATTGATCTGTCCTCAAATTCACTGATTCTTTACTCTGTCATCTCCATTTTCCTGTTAAGCACATTTCTAATTCTAAATATTTCATCTTTTGTTCCTGAAATTTCCATTTGGCTTTAAAAAAAATAAATCTTATTTCTTTGCTGAAATTTCCTTTCTTTTCATTTGTTCCAAGCACACTTCAAAGTTTATTTCACATAGTATGGTTATAATACCTACTCTGAAGTCCTTTAAAATAATTCCAGCACTTTGGTCATCTTGTTTACCACATACTGTTTTGCTTGAGATATGCTCACATTTTTCTGACTCTTTCTACGTCAAGTTATTTTGGATTGGATTTTGGACATTTTGAATTTTATGTTGTGTGGTCTGTGGATTTTGTTGTATAGCTTCAAATACTCTTGGTGTTTTCATTTTTAGCAGGTAGTTAACTTGATTACCATCAGATAGCATCTGTCATGTCTGCTGTAGTCAGCCACTTATATCTCATTTTTGATATTTAAGCTTTAGTTGCAGTCTGCTTTCACGCCTCCTGGTTCATACGTGGTTTATGTATTCTGTGTTTATTCATAAATCAGACGTTCCTTTGGCTGTCTCTTTTATGGTATTTACTTCTTACTCTTTCTGTGGCTATTGTTGCCCTGGGACACTTTCCCTCTGATCCAGAAATACAGCTGATTTTTCCATTGTGATTTTAGCTGCCTCTCTTTCCAGGGTAAAGCCATCAAAAAGGGAGGAGGGGCTGGATTTACCTCTTACTGTTTATATCATGCCTTGACTCCACTCTAAAACCACTCTAAAAATTTCCAGCTTTTGTTTAGTTTCCAGAAATATCAGATAATTTGTTTTTTTAGTATTTTGTTCAGATTTTACAGCTGTTATTTGTGAGAGGTTCAGTTTATTATTAGAAACTTATTACTTCATACCAGAAGTATATGAAGTTAAAAAAAAAACACTTATTTTAAAAAATCGTTCTAAATTTTATTCTCAACATATTATATGCTCATTGTGGGAAATTGGGAGGGGCTAATAAGTTGCAACAAATATGAAAAAAAATCACCTTTAACCCACTTGAACATTTTGATAAAATTCTTTTGATATTACACAACCGAATGTGATGTACATAAAATTTAAAAAGATATGTTTTTGCTTAAAATTACACAAGGACTATTTTTTCATGCCATTAAATATTCTTGGCAGATATTTTTATGGCAGTATAACATTCCGTATGTGTGCATATAATGATTTATGTGACCATTTCTTAATGCTTCTCACAGTGGTTGTTCACAGTTTTTTACTTTTATGTATGACCATGTGGTGGACATCTTTGTGTATACATTATTGTGCCCTTTTCATAACATTCGGTTAGGATAGATGCCCAAAAGTAGAAATATTGGATTTCAAAGTGAACAATGATTTTAAAGTGTTCTTACATGCAACTAAATTGCTTTTCAGAAAGTCTGATCCATTTAACACCTGTGAGTGTGTGCAGTTTACAGCACCTTCCAACCGTGAGCATTAGATCTTTGATATTTTCTCATGTGATAGATGGGAACACTCATCTGTTTTTGGCAGTTTTTGTTAACTGTTTTGGTCGAATTTTTTTGTACAATTAAGAAAAAGCTACTTTTCCCTGTTTTAAAAATCTGTTCATGTTCTATGCCTATTAAATATATGTTTCATTCTACTTGTTTAAATAACTGCTTTTAAAGCTCTTTTAATGATAGGTGAGACAGAACCTAGTTTCCTACCTATAATACTTATCAACCATGAAAATAATTTCTTCAGTGTAGCATTTCTTTTTGATCATCTCCTTGAGTCTCTTCATGTTTGTGCTGTCATTTCCTCTACATGGTAATCCAAAGTGTGCCAAACCTGATGGAATGTACCTAACAGAACCTAATTAAAAAAATATATAATTGGACTTGGATTGAAACTTAAAAGCAGTTTCAACCTCTTATAACTTTTTATTTAGGGTTTAGAGAGATCATTTTATCACTCTTATGAAATGTGAAAAACTACTTTTCGTTTTAATGTTTTCATATGCAATTTCGTATTTGAGTAGGCGGTGTCATGTAACTGAAAAACAGAATATTTCAGGTGATGTTCATTAGCTTTTTGGTGAAAATATGATTTGTTAATAATACAAAATTGACGCGTGTTTTCTATAAGAGGCAGCTTCTTCTGTGGACAGTCTCTTGGGACACTAATTGGGTGTTGAGTTTTCCTTGGGTTTTGCTATGGCTGTACATTGTTTTGGACTTTTCCTTGGGGATGTGGGGGAGGCTGGGGGCGTGTTCGGTTCTGCTGTACTTCTGCAGACAGTTTGTGCTCAGCCACGTGGGCAGTGGTGGTGAAGTAATGGTAACGTGTCACATACTGTGTGTTTTTACGCCGAGCTCTGGTTCAGTGATGTGGATTGAGACGTCTGTTCCTGTCTCCAGTCGACTGTCCACTTCCGCTCGGCGCCCCCTGGGGGTTCGTGGCGTATCAGCCTCTTGAGCCCACACTGTCTGCTACTGTGCTTTTTGTGTCCAAGAATCATGGCTATGAGTGTATTTAATTATAAGACACCATGATGGATCATTTCATTAAATAAGAGTGATTCCAACTAATACCTCACACGATGTATTTGCTGTGTGGAGAACTGTATGAGGCTGACCACCAAGTCTGAATCATTAGAGCTAATAATTTATGTCTAAGCCTGAGGATAGTGTGCGTGGAAAGAATAAATATTTTTTAAAATAAAATTGTAAAGCAGAACAAAATATTAAGATGCATAAACCAGATTCCATAGAAAAAGGAAACAGCAATGAATTGAGAAAGAATTCTGGTAAATGTGTATATATATTGACTTTAATTTACTCATAACAGCATTTCATTAACATGCTTAGTTTTGCTACCAGTGACCCTCTTGGTCAGGGTATTGTCACTTACGGTGTATCCTATACATGGAGTTAAAACATGACCCACTAAGAGATCCTAATTTGGCTGGACCTTGACTTATAAATCATCGGCTGTTTAATTAATGCACGTTAATTTTCATATTCATAGAGAAACATTCACGTTTTAATCCTGCAGAAATCTCTAAATTCTAGATTCCGCGTATGTAATACTGGAATTTAACTATGCCTTAGAGGAAGCATCAGTTGTGAGTGTCTTACGTGGTCCTTAGCATTTGTGGTATTTCAGTCCCTCTTTTTGGAGGTGAGTAGAAGTTCTAGTCATTTTGTAAGGTAACAGTCAATCGATAGAGAAACCTAGGAATTTGTACATTTTCTACATGTCTCATTAGGAAATAAAGATCATTTACTAAACTCAGTCATCACAGTTAAGATTGATTTGCTCAGTTTTGCTCTATGAATGTTAACTTTCTCTATGTGCCAAGCACTGAGCTGGGTGCTAAGACTATTGCTGTAGATCAGATGAAGTCCCTAAATAGCCACATGTCAGTTCAAGTCTGGTTTCCCACCCAATGATTTTAAAAAATGAAACTTTCAGTTTTCATTACTTTTCTGATTTCAGAATTTTGGATGAGGGGTTGTGAGCCTTCCCTGAATATGCATTGGAAGGGAGACAGAAGTGGACATGGAGACAGGTAGCAAGTCATGAATGGGGCAGGGAAGCATCTTGGACTTTCTCCTGCAGGTGAGTGAGAGTCCCTGAGAGTACTGTCCTGTCTGATGGCTCGTAGGACATGATTAGAGGACGGACTCATGAAAGGCTTATGAGCAGAGGAGGAGAAGGGCTCAAGCAGGACTTTTCTGTAAAGACTTGAAGATGCCTGTGGTATGCTGCCTGGATTTGGACAGGAAAACGAGATGGAGATGCTAGCTAGAATTTTACTGCCGTGTGTTGGGGAGATAATGAAGGACTGGATCGAGGACAGTGGTGAGAGTAGACCGAGAAGAGGCACTTAAAACACTGGAAGAAGCTCCGGGATGGGATGGTTGAGGTGGAAGTAAGGGAGAGAAGCACATTGATGGTAGTCCTAAAGTTCAAAGTGAATGATCAGGAGAATGTATAAGAAGTTAGGGCTGAGGAGATGAGGATGTCAGGTTTGGAAAGCTGGATGAAGGAAAAGCCACGGCCTGTGAGACGGACTGTGTGCTGCCTGGTCTCCAGGGATGCAGGACGGATGCTGGCCGTGCAGAGCCATGGAAAGGGGGTTAGTCTGGGTTGAGCCCCCGCCCTCCCAGGGACTGCTTTTGTCTGCTTCTTACTTAGTTTTCTCACCTGAAGAATTACGACATACTCTCTAAGAGTCCTCTTAATGGGAGTTCAGTTTTATAAACATTCAATTTGAGGTGTTGATGGACCAGCCATCTCTATTTAGGGGGTGATGTGCTTGACGTGGCTGGAAAGGCCTCGGTGGTTGGTCTGAAAGGTTGGGACCTGGACAGCGAGCTCAGTTCTGTCTCCTGGACGTGGCGGCTGAAGGCCTGGAGTGCACGTGCTTGTGCAGGTGGAAGACATAGTGCGGGAAGCAGAGTTTGTGGTCAGGGCTTGGGGGCTGGTCACACAGAGCGTGTGGGGTAGAGGCAGAGGAGTGAGGACGGGGAAGACAGATTCTCAGTCCAGGCCGAGAATTTTGAGGCCAGCAGCGTTGAGCAATGAGGACCTAAGAAAAAATCAAAACAGGAAGAGGGGTTCTCCTCAGGCCTCTTAGTTGGCCCTGTATTTCCAGCACGCTGCTTTTCACTCTTCTGTCAACAGTTTCTGTTCATTTTTTTTTTCCTCCATGTTGCTTCAGAAGGTGGTACATTTGGTGTTTTCCCACGTGGGTGCCAGGACAGGTTTCGATTGGAATATAGACTCTAATTCCAGCTGCTGGTTCATTACAGTAGCTGTTGGTACCTCAGTTTCATGGTCAGAGCCCAGTGTTTACTTTAGAGGTAATCCATTGCCTCTCCTGAAGTGAGGGCGTGGAGCTATTGTGGAGGGACAGCCAGAGGAAGAGCACAACCACAGTTTGGTACTATTTACTGTTAGGTAGTGTTTACTGAACACCCGCCCCGTACTTGGGGGGTAGTGCTAGCTATTAGCAAAGGAGGAGGGCCTTCAGTGGAAGACGAGGAGTTACCTGGGCACTGTCTCAGTCACTCTCATAGTCAGCTGGTGTCTCTGTTATCCTTGATGCCCATGAATTGATTTTTCTCTAGTGCCTTTCCCTAACTAGAGGACTGGTGTGAACAGTATGGATTCTTCTGTTTCAGATGCTCCACAAAGGAAAGGTGAAATGTGTGTGTTTTTTTTTTCTTTTTTCTTGCATGTTCATTGTTTCTCTCATTCATTCTTTTAGTATGAAGTTATTAAAATATTTTAGGCGAGTACCCAGTATGTATAAAATATGTTAGGTACTATGGAGATATGGATTAAATAAAGCCATTAATAAGATACATATTAATACATTAATAAAATATCACTGTGGTGTACAAAGCCATATACACAAATAATGAACTTAAAAAATTCTTTTAGTTATGTGATCTGATAATTCTATAAATTGGTCAGTTCATGAGTTTTTCTTAGGTAAGTTTATCATGTTTCGTTAAAGTTAAACGAAATATTTCACCTATTTCTAATAACGGTACAAAAACAAGTCCTGATTCCTTAGAGTGAAATTTCTAAGCCTGTTGAGGTTAAATCCACTTATGAGGGGAAGACATTTTCAGTTACTAATCAGGAGGACTAATGAAGTCAGAAAACTTTAATTTTGGCATCCTGTATTTCGGAAAAAGTGTACTAAGCAGCGCTAATTAGTTTTCAAGTTATTTTTCTCCCGTACTGTTTCTGTCAGGCAGTTTTTATCCCTCATGGCTGGAGGTTTACTATCCATACGCTTGGAGGCAGCAGAGCAGTAGATGAGTGTCTGTCCATCTGAGGTGTGCGGGAGCGTCGTCTGGGGCTGGTGAGACGGGGCCTCCTCCTTGTCTTCATGGTCCAGGAGGTCTGCGGCTGGGTCCAAAAACGTCCCTTTTTCATAAGCGTAGGTCTTTCGGATGCTGGTGATCCAGAGATTCCCAGGATATAGATAGTGCAGAACCAGTACTAGATCTCAGAGAGGAAGAAATCTTCAAGGTCACTTAATGTCAGGGTTTCACTTTACAGAGAGAGATGCTGAAGCTCACAGAGGTAAAAAGGCAAATATTGTTGACAGAGTAACCCAGGTGGCTAGTGCCAGACCTGTAGGGCTCCAGCTGTGTCAGAACCTTTCAAGTGCTTCCCTTGAGACTTTCATAGTTAGCTCCATGGGAATGTAGATACGTAATATCTGGGAATTAACTTAGATCTAAGAATGAAACCGTCTTGTGGACATCCTTTCCTGTCTCAACAAAACAAATAATTAAAGAAAGTGTGTTGATGCTAATTGTCAAATTAGAAAGCAAGATTTACCTAGGATAAGCACCTGTTCAGGTTATCCTTCAGTGGATAGTCAAGAAATGAGTGTAAAATGCATTATAGTTCTCATAGAATTTCCCCGAATTAGTAGCAAACATTTTAATTTTGTTGTAAATATCCATATAAATGATTACTCTTTTTTTTTTCAAAGTTAATAAAAAGTAAATCTGTCTGGTGGTTTACTTTGCCGTCACAGTGTTCACTTTCCTCTACTTGTTTTTAAGCCATGTTTTCAGTTTTTAAAAAAAATCCCAGTGTTTGCAGTATATTATGTTTAGAAATCTGTGCAATCTATAAAATAGGTAACTTTGAAATCCACTGAATAACTAAATGATTTCAATTTTTAATCAATTTAATTTTCTATACTTTTTATATGTAGATCAATCCAAACATTGAAACAGTTCCAAAGTTAAATAAGATTCACTATACTTTGATTTAAATATAGGAGTTACACATAGGCTTATGGTTTTATTCAACACAGTTTTCTGCTTCAAGTAAAAAATGTTTAACTGTTAAATTATCAATTAAAATACTAGTTTTTATCTCTATGACTTTTTTATAAGATATAATAAGCAAGGTAATTTAAAATTACCTAATGTAGTTTTAAATTACTGCATTAGAAAGGTGCTTTATGCACTGCATTAGCTTATGGGAAAATTGAAATGCTGCAATAATTGTAAATTATAATATGTAATACATGCCCAAACCGCTTTCTATACTAAGCACTCTTAACAAATTGAAACACTTTAGCAACATTAAATCATTCATGGAGTACATATGAACAGAAACTTAATATTATTCTTCACCTTTTTTTATCATAAGCTTTCTTATTTATAAAGTAACAACATCTAATTAAAAAAATATTATTACCACTCTATTTTATCTGCTTCTCATCATTAGAATAACAGGAGCTATACTAAAAAAAAAAAAAATTAGAAAATTGAGGGTGTTGTACTGGAGTCTGGTTATTTCCATTCAGGAGGCGTAGAGTCTGAGCAGTGCCCCCTTTCAGGGCGTGCTGGGCGGACATCACGCGTTTGGGGTCCTCTGTGACATGTGAATGTCTTTTGTCGCCTGCAATCATGTTCACGCGCCTGAGCCCGGGCTACGGGAACTGAACGGTGCTGCTTTGCTGCGGGTCAGCTTTCATGGACAATTAGTGTCGTAACAGGACTTGGGTCACCAGTTGTCGGAAGTGTTTACCGTAAAGACCTCATCTTGCGCGGGAGCAGCCGCGTCCCGGGCCTGGGTCCTCTAGGGAAGTGGTTTCCGTTAGCCTTTTCTTGGGGACAAGTCAGGCGACTGCTCCTTGCTCTGTGCCCGGTGTCATTTTTGTGCGAAGCCTTAGGCCTTTCAAGTTTCCTGGCTGTTTTTTCCTTTCCGTGCTCATCGCGTCTGCTCATGTCCCCTCTCCGTAACTGTCAGGACCCACATGGGCTGATTCTTCTGACAGGACTGGAAGACGCCGTCGTCCCGCTGTTTGGCTCTGTGTCAGGATCGACACGTCTGAAGCCACGCGAGGTGACTGGTTCCAGCAGTCCCAGAAGTCAGCCAGTAAATCTGCACCGTCACTCCGCTTACTGCCACTTGATTGCTCTTTTTACCCTGATAGCACCCTGGAAACGAACGCTTCAGAACAAGGGCTCCCCCCCGGCCCCACAGTTAGGCAGGGACTTGAAAAGGTTGACCTTCAAAGGTTGTCAGGAGATACTTGTGGACACCTGTGACATTTTAGTATTTCGGTTTCATTTTGCCGTTTTTTGGCTTTTTGTTTTGGAAAGGTGTTTCTATGAGTGCTTACAGATTACAGAAAAAATTATCTGTAGTGTGATGGTTTTCTTCTCCACAGGCACTTAATCTTTTATAGATGTTTTTAATTTTTCAAAAGTGGCTGCAATTTTTGGGTATTTTCAGACATCTAAGAATGATATTTTCAGGCAGCAGGAAATAAAGAAACTGAAAGTCCTCACTTGGTATATGAGTATGACTTTGTGCTTTTTTTTTTTTTTAATGTTTACCATTTTGGTTTTCAATTACTTACCTTTTTTGGAGAGAATAAAAGTACACACACACATTCATGTGTCAGTGTATTTTATATATTTGTATTGATTTACCCTTGTAATACTGCTCCCAAGTAAATTCTCTTTGTTTAAAATCAGAAATTCCTTAGTAGGCAGAGTTCAGTTTATAAAAGGCCCTGGATTGTACAGATTCAAGGAAAACATGACTTTGGGTGTCTCAGTTTGACCTGTACAAACAAGGCTGGCATTTAGTTCTGCTGTTTGTTTGAGTTCAGGAATCTCAGTGAAATTGCTCCTCTCAACCTTGTTAAGTATTTTCTCTTTTTTAGATAACTTCTAAGATACTACAGATTCATTTTCTTTCTAGTCTCTTTTTTTTTCTCATAAATTTTCATAAGTGAGTGTTGAATATATTGTCCTTCACATGTTGGCCGGGTCCACTGATAGGACATTAGTTGATATGAAATTAACATTTCTCTTCAGCAAGTAGCAACCACAAAGATGTTTTTCTTCAGTCCTTTTTACAAATTTAATAAGCAACCATACTAAGGGAAAACACCGTGGATCTTTAATTGTCTGGTTTTCTTGTGATGCAGCAGCCTTTAATGTAAGTTGTTGTTGTTGTTTTTGATGCCCACTTCTTAAATTCTAAGGTTTTATGTTGTGTAATCCATGTAGAATATTTTCTAAGACCAGTTATGTTTCTGTTCTGTGCTCATGAGCTAATGCAGTTAAGATGGGCCAGGGGACCTCACTTTAGTTTAGTAAATACACCAGCTTCAAATGGATGTGTGCCACAGGAGAAGATAATTCATTTCAGTTGTGAGAACTGTAAGCCATGATAAATGATTTTCCTTTACAAAATTCCCCATCTCTGAGACAGTATTAGTTTTTACTTTAATTACCGGCTGCCGTAATGTTTCCTATCCATAACTGTCGATGGAGTGGACTGTTCCCGAGCAGAGGGTACGGCCTGTTTACTCAGCCGTTGCGAAGAGTGCCCAAGTCCCACCAAGTCTGGACTGCTGCGCGGGAGAGCGCCCTTCATTTAAATATTTAAATATTAATGTTTAATTGTAGAGGCAGAAAACTTCAATGTCATTTTAAGGATACCCAACTTTACCCGGAGTCTTTGTCTTATTAACTTTAGGGCCTTGTCTTGGGTCTTCACATCACTTGGAGGGAGGCGACCTTGTGGCCATATTGGAAAGTTGGAGTGTTTCGTCCTTTTATTTTCTTCTTTTCCCCATTTTAAAAACAACAACAGAAAAGCTGTTGTCAAGGGTGGCTCTCTCAAAAATGGCTTAGTTGACATTAGCTGAAAATGAGCAGAACGACACTAACTACTAATTGATTACAGTAATTACCAGTCTTTGGCTAGTTTGTATTGGCAAACTCTATGTACTCCTGGAATAAATGTGAACTTGCAGAATGCAAGGAAAAGGTCACTCTCATTTGCATGATAGGCTTCATTAGAATATGCTAAGGACGAGACCTAGTGTTTTATGACTTCAGGTGATGAATAGCTACCATATTACTCTGCTAGATGAAAGCATGTTTCAGTCACCTTAATTTACATGCGCTTTTTTTTTTTTTAATTCCAAGAACAATCTTTTAGGTTATGGCAGTAGAGGAGCGTATTGTGTTTTGAACTGAAATAGTTTATGTGCGTGTGCTTTTTGAAATAGCAAAAATCTTTTAGGTAGAATTACTTTGAAGGCTATTTTTAATGGTAAGATGAAGGCTAAAGCTTTTTCTACATTAGATCTTGTAGTGTTATAACTTTTGTCAGTCATAAAAGAAAATGGTTTTTAGTGGTTGTTTGAATAAAATGCAGGTTAACTCATCAGAGCTTTATTTTAGATTTTAGCTTACAGTCTTCAGTGTGCTGTAGACTTATTATCTAGTGAGCTTTATTGCATCCTAGAATGCGTTGATTTTCACTTTAAAACAATGCAGTTTCATCACTTCATTAATTTTTTCCTTTTACCATTTATGCTTAATTAGTACTATTTTTACTGAGATTTAAAAAAAAATACAAAGTGTAGGTACAGCCGTTATATAATGCCTACTTTTACCGGAAGCCAGGACGCACTGGACGCCTTTGCCAGTTGTTTTCATGGCATTTGTTCAGTGCAACAGTGGTGGGGGTTATATAGAAATAAAACAGGGGTACTGTTCTGCAGCCCTGAGTACATGCCTTTAAAGTCAAGAATTACGTTTCCTGTTGTACAGATGTTCTCATTTACGGTGTCTGATCGTATAGTGATGGCTCCTGTTAGCTGCCATTATCCTTACATTCTCATTATGAGAGAAAAATACTCTTGGCTCCTAAAAGTAACTTTACGAGAAGTATCAGCTCCTAATTAGCAGTGCCTATATAATCTGTTGGAACACAGGGTTAACACTTCCTAGGTACAGTGTTGCTGTTACAAAGTTTCTTCATCTTTGAGAAGCCATTCCTCTGAGTAAAACTGTGTAGAGAATGAAAAAGTGGACAGTGTTTTCTTTTATCAAATGCGGTTTTGTAATAAAATTGTACAGTGAGCTTGCACCAGCTTTTTAAAATATCATTGCTGCCACTGAATAGGTTTGTAATTTATTTGTTCATGAATGTTGGAGGCATTGTTGATTTATTTGTTTTTAGAGAAGTTTTGTTGAGGGAGATAATGAGCAGAACTGGTGTTAATCATTTACTGTGCAACTCTAAAGAATGAAAATTTTGCATATTTTTAGCATTGTTGGGGAAAATAAATTCACTCAATGCTAATGGTCTGTTGGTGTAATTTAAAAAAATACTGTCTTACTCTGGAGAAGTGCAGTATATTCTTGTGTTTTGCTAAAAGCTAAACTAATCAATACGTAATTATACATTTATATGTACATATGTATTAAGCGATCATGATTACTTGTTATCTGTAAAGATGAAAAATTAATTGGTTGTTGGTTAGTGCCATAGGTGACTACCATACTTTCTCATGTATACCTCTAGGTATACAGTTTCAACAAAGAAACACAGGTGTGTGTGTATGGTGTGTGTATGAGTGTGTGTGTGTGTGTGTGTGTGCACATATGTACATGTGTGCACACATGCGTTTAGGTATATATTTTCAGAGAATCACAGATAGTTTTTTGTTTTATATTATAATTTGGAGTAATGCTGATTTTTAAATTCGTGGGGGGGTGTTACATAGTCTAGATTTAAAACAATTATAGTAAAATTAATTATAGTCATTTATAATACTAATTATGCATATATATATATATATATATATGTAGAGAGAGAGGATCTTTTGCTGTATGTTGCTATATTTGAGAGCATTTAAATGTTTATTTAAAATGCAATGGTGGCTTTCTAAAGCAAAGACAAATTGATTTCAAAATCTCTGAAGGTGTTTTATATTGAATTTTATGATATTTTGTTGGATTTCTGTAAAAACTAGTTGAAATTATGAAGATAAGTGTTACAGTGCAGTATAAAATTGAAATATGGGGATGGATTGAAAATCAGACACCGCACAAAGGTAACCATGTCTTGTACGGGTCTTGAATTCAGGCATTGTTTCCTGTACAATTCTTATAATATGACTAGAACAGTGCAGGATTTGTTCTGCCTGAATGAACACTGGAAGGTGAATACTGGAATTTCTAAACCTGATTTCACGTGTGTCATAGAAATTGTAAATCAGTTTAAGGAGACTTGAAAAGATATGTGAACTTTTCTGAAGTTAAGTAAAATATTTGATGTCTTGAGTTACTTATCTCTTAGTCAAGTTATAATATAAAAGCCCCTAGTATTTGCATGGCACTTTTTACATGAGAATATTAATAAGTTACTTGAATTGTGAGACATCCATCCTTGTAATTTTGGTATATGGCATATGATTCGTTGAACTTACTTTGATTTACTGTAGACCAAACGAAAATCATATATGATGTTTAATTATGTTATTGATCTTTAACATGATGTTTTGTCCTGGTTCTGGTATCATAAAGACTTTTTCTGCATTTCAGTGAGATTAATAGAAAGTCTGACTTACTAACTGTTAAGTGGAAAGCATTTTTATATGTCAGTGTTTGGAGCTGTTTGCTTCTCATTTTTTTAGTGCCAATTAAGTTTTTTTCTCACTGTAAAGTGTATGATTTCTCTGATTAACATTTACTATTGCTGAAGAGCTGATCTCTCTAAAGCTATGGCATACATTAGATTATTGGTTTGGATATTGGAATTTAGGATTACCGAGAAAGGAAGGCTTAGGACTTTAATTTTTCCTTATTAGTGATGTCTCCTGCACTCCCCAGCGTGCCTTCCTCCCACCAGGTGGAAGCCGGAAGCGGGGGAGGGGGGGTCGGGGTGGGGGGAAGGGGACAGACATTAGAGGGTTGAGGTCTGAGACCTTGCTTCTCAGCTCCAGTTACTGGAGGATCAGTGGCTAGAAGTCATGCATTGAAGCACATGTTTCTGTTGTCAGCGCCTGAAATGTAGGTGCTTTCTGAAACAGGTGCCTTTCTTTCAGAGGATGTTCTGACTCTTGGACTCTGCCTTTTTTTAACCACCTCCGGCTTAACTTAGAGGGAGAACATGCTCCAGACAACTCTTTTCGACGAGTTAATATCCCTGGAGGGGAGGAGGTGATAGTAAGAATATGCACGGAGCTTAATCGCCTCCAGGATACACTCTGAAGGGGGACTCATGCCAATTATAAACCTTTATAAAACGGCCTCGCCTGTTTTCATTTTCTAGGGTCAAAACATATATGTTTATTTAAAAATAAAAATGAAACAAAGCGGAATGTGAAAGTGTTGTGAAAAAACACTTTTATAGTATCTGACCATTGAATTAAATATACATATAAAACTATATATATGCCCAGAACATTATTAAGGACTTTATTTATATTTTATTTATTTTTTACTTGATATTTTGCTACTTTTTGTAGAGCTTCAGTTTAGGAATTACCATGTAAATATTCTGGGCAAACTATGAAATATGCGATATTAGTTTCCTGTGGCTACTGTATCAAATTACCACATACCTGGTGGCTTCAAACAACAGAAATTTATTGTCTCTCAGTTTTGGAAGCCACGAGTTCGGCATCGGCATCACTGGACCAAAATCAACATGTCGGCCTGGCCGTGCTCCCTCTGGGGCTTCTGGAAGTCCTCACTGTGGCCCCGTCACTGGGACTCTTGCTTTCTTCTCTCTATCGGTCACATCTCTTTCTGCCTGCCTTAGGAGGACACTTGTGGTTGCGACTTGGGCCCAGGAGGATAACCTGGGTAAACCTTCCCATCTTTATTTGTTTGTTTTGCCACACCACACGGCATGTGGAACTTCCCGACCAGGGATCGTACCCACGCCCCCTCCAGTGGAGCCTTAACCACTGAACCGCCAGGGAAGTCCAGATCTTCCCATCTTTAGATTCTTACTTAATAACATCTGCAAAGACCCCTTTTCATGTTAGGTAACGTTTGTTTACAGGGTGCAGGGATGCTGACCTGCTCTCTTTGAGGGTGACCCCTCTGCCCTCTATGATGTGCACATGCTCTTCTTTTAGGTATTGCTTACCAGCCATTTGTCCCTTGCGGATTCAGTCCAAGGAACTAGGAAGATAGGGTGCAGGCCCTCATCTCTCACATGCATAGGGGAACGTGGCGATTGGGTCAAGGACAGCTTCACTGGTGCCTGTGTCCGACTGCAGGGTTGCAGTTCAGGGGTAAGGGATAGCGATTTTGGGGAGAGGGGCTTTTGGGAAATTGGTCCAGGTAGCCCTATCTTTTTGCTCTCTTAACTCTTCTTCTGGTTCCTGATGCTTCACCACAGACAGATCTTTAGATGCCCCTGTGGGGAGGTACATAGTTACTAGTGCAGAGTCTGGGGGCGTCCCCTCTCAACCTAGTCCCCCCCCGCAGTACTGAAGTAGTAACCAGGTGATGTCTCTTTTGGCTTCTCGTGCCCTGTGCAAATGTGGTCGTTGCTGGGACTCTCGAATCCGATCTGTACCAGTCTGTCCCTGTCACTCACTTTGCCTGGGGAATCTTGGCAGAGAACCAGTCTCTTTTCTCATTAGCATAGATGGCAGGCAGCTTCATCATAGGAAGCTTGAGACCATCACTGGTCAAGTGACGTGAAAAAGAGCGACTGTTGTGTATGAGGTGCTTTAGGGAAGTCATTCAATGGATAATGTGTAAAACTGTAGGTAGTATAAATCAACTGAGAAAAATTTAGGTAAGATAAATCATTAAGACTTTATACAATTAGATTGGGAAAATTTTGTATACACACATGCCCACATACACATGTGTATGTGTATATATAAAATGTATATGTAAGTTATGTATATGCAAATACATACAAGTAAACATACATATGTACAACAAACAATTTGAATAGGCATATAAGTGCTTCTAAATTAGCCTAAAATAACCTTTGGAATTTAATTAAAGTGACTGTTTTATCTCACCTGGACTAGAGTGTGATGAAAGACGGCGATAACCTAAATGATTTATACTGTTACCTCTCTGGATGAGAATCAAGTTAATAAAAGGATGGCCGTCTATGTCAAATTTAAAACCAAGTAAGCCAAAAAGCAAGAATTGTAAAAGCATTTATTAGGACAGTGTAGGGAAGAGAACCCTCATTGTGGGCAGTTTTATCATCATAATAAGGAAACTAGCTCTTTATTCTGCATCCTCAGTGAATCAACCTTTTAATTATAACTTGACTTCCCATGTGGCCTTTTAAACAGGTGATAAATCATGCTAGTCAATCAGTATAAGCATTCTGGTTTATTTAGTATTTTTTCATGATTTTTATCTAAACATAATAGTATCCTGATTTATTCATCTGTGTTTGTTTTGTTTTAATTTGGGTTATCTTTAATCATTTGACCAAATCTAAACACACTGTGAAGTCACATTATTAGGACCCCAGAGGTGAAGATATGTTCTTAGACTAGAGATGTTCTCTGATATTGACTTTATCTTTAAATTCGTTAATTTATATCTGATATTCATCCAAAATATATTATATATATTTTCCATTTCGGATCCATATCTCTCAAATGATAGCAATTTCCCTTGGTTGTCAGAGATACACACCAAAGATACACACCTAAGTAACAGTGAAGGATACTCCCTGGCATGAAAACATCCTCTCTTATATCAATGGCAGAGGCTGCAAACCCAGAGTAGGTGCTCTCTAGAATCTGTCATTCTCTCTGAGTAAAGTGCCCAGCTGAATTTTACAATGATCACCTTCTATAGAATTGGAAGTGGAAACCTGGGATGAGGAAAAGTTTACAAAGGAAGAGCAGTATGGTTCTTGTCTGGAATTCTGCATCAGTTGGGAAAGCCCAGATACCAATGAAAAGAATTCCTGAAGTACTTTTTAATTGTAAATTACATTCTGGGATGATTCTTTGGTGTTAATATTTTTAGCTCATTAGCCAGGTATGGTAATCTAAACTTTGCTTTTGCTTCTTCACGTTTCCTATGCTCTCTAGTTGGTTTAGCAGATAAGAAAGTTGCACGAGTTATAATAGAGAGAATTGAGAATATTAACAGAGAACAGGTTTTTCATGAGAACTATTGCATAAGGAATCCATCTTTCCCCCTTACTGTAATAGTTAAGAGGACATACTTTCTTAAGTATAGAAAGAATACAGTTTAGAAATTAACAGCCTGAAAGAACTGTTAAATATTTGTCCTTCTTAAATATATAGTGAAAATTAAAGAGAGATGAGACCACTACCTTAATTAGATTGAGACATGAGAAATTGCTGATTTTGACTGCCTTTTTTTCTATTTAGTTCAACCTAATATTTTTCGGAGATAGCCTAAATCGTGCTTTGTTCTATTTTGAATATTTGTTAATAAAGCACTCAACTCTGCTCTTTGCCATTTTATTTAAAGTAAAATCAGAGCTCAAAAATGAAAATTACCATTTTTTGGTAGACTCGTATTGCTTTAGGAAGTGATAGGGTATTTAAACAATTTTTTTCTTTTGTTTCTTCCTTACTTGTACGATGTAGCTGCAATAGCTCACAGTGTCTGTCCTCACAGGCTTTTCTGCTCAAGTGCAGAGACGCTCCACCCCTGTTGTCTTAGCATCTTGTCTGGTCAGCCCCTCCTTCTACCTTGTAAGTGCTGTGGTTTAGATAAAAACTAGTATGTTCATTTTTTATATAGTGTGTTTTCAGTGTAGTTAATGACTGAATTTAGAGTAATTATAGACACTTAGGCCAGTTAGGACCCGTATTTTCATTGTTCAGAAACCACTAAGAAAGGAAACAAGGACGGGTGGGGAGAAGAGGACAGATTTCAGGAGATGTAGGAGGGTGACTGGCATGGTGAAGGGCGGCTTTAGGTTTGGAGCCTGGGCGACTGGCTAGAAAGTGGTGCTCTCTCAACGAAGGTAGAGAACCCTGGAGAGGGAGCACGTGGCAGGGATTAGGGATTACAGTGTGGGAGGAAAGATGACACGTTTAGTTTTAGTTGTGCACAATTTAAGGTGACCGTAGATTATTCAGGTGGGGGTATGTACTAGGTAGCCGGAAATCAGAGTTTAGAGCTTGAAAGAGACATTCAGGCTTCAAACACGTATGCCTGTTTGTATGTGGATACAAGCAAAATGATAGTTAAGAATCATCCTGATATAGCGGCTGGAACTATGGAAGTGAGTGATAATGACCGCATAGAAAAATATATATATTAAAAAAAAATGGTAGCACAAATTTTCTTTTCTCTTTGCTACTCAGCTAGAAGGGACAAGAATGTGGTTGGTTAGGATTTATCCTGTCCTGTCAGATCTGTGTGCGTGTGTATGTGTGACTGTGTGTGTGTATAAGATATCCCAATTCTCCTTTAATGTTTTGGTTCTTCTTTAGATAGATGTAAGGTAATATGCCGATAATGTGAAGCTCTCATATTTATAAAATAAGAGATCCTCCGTGTTTTTAAATTACTAAATCAGATAAGGACCATTGTAAGGTTTATTTGAGGTATACAATATTCCCTTTTAGGATAAGTAGTGATAAAATCCTAATGAGTTGTCACAGTTTTAAGACTGTGAAGTTCCCTAATTGGTATTCATACAGGTATTTTTAATGGAAATAACCTCTTGCAATCTAAAATGTTGTGAAAGAAATTTTACTACACTCCTTCTGCCTTTATCTGGAACATTTTGTTTTCTTAGATGTTTATATATTGTGTCTGTTGCCTCTAAAAGAACAGGTATATTATGGTTTATTACCTGCTTCCTGCTTATAAGGCACGTTTTTTCATATTTTAACATTTTTGAAATTGTGATGTGTTTTGAGTTAATTAGGGCATAAATGTGGTGGTACTTTTTCACCTTTGGAACAGGATGTTATTAAGTCATTTGTCTATCTCAAAATCGATACTCAGAATCAGAATGAAGTAAATACTGTACAACACATTATTGTAACGCATCGCACAAGTGGTTCAGTGTCGTCGCGGGCCCTTTGATTAGTTGATTCCAATTTGGGCTCTCCAGTTATTTCATATTATGGAGTTTAGTGTTTAGCCTCTGGCTGGAAACACTGGTTTTCCTGATCTTCAGGCAACAGATTAACCCTGAGAATTTGTTAATGAACTCAATATTCCTCCCCAAATCTTCTCTTTTATTGGTCACCTACTTAGGGGAATGATTAAAACATTTGTTTAAAAAAAACATAAAGCATTTGTTATGTTTTCATGGCCCTGGGGAAGCTCTGAGCTCCCCAGGGTTTGGGACGTTTTCATTCATCTTTGTATCTCCAGGGCTAGCATCACGACGTGGCACATACTGAATGTGGGAACGCAAGTGGGGTGATGGGTGGGCTCACGAGCTCTGACCTGACTGCGGCCCGGAATCGGCTTTTCTTTGTGATAGTCCAAGATGTCTATGGACTTGGTGGAGCTCTGCCTCTGTAGTCAATACGAGGAATTTTGTAGCTGGTTTGGATGTTTTTCTTTTTAAATAGCATGAGGGTGTTGGCAGGGATATCAAGAAAAATTAATTTGCCTCTCTTATATTTTTAGATTATTAAATAAGGCATTAATTGTAGAATATTTTGAAATTACAGAAAATTCTAAATAAAAATTCTAGCTTAATATTACTGCACAGAGCTAACCATGGTGAATTTTTAATTGTCTGTATATATTTACTTTATTTATTAAATTATCCATTTCGTTTGTATTTACGTATGACATGAAATTGAAAACAATGATTTTTTCTAAATTATTCTAAAATGTTTCTCTTTAGTTCTCTTTAACTAAATGGTGTATTGATATATTCTTTATTGTAGATTTCTAACTTGTCTTTCATTTAAACCTAAAAAATAGATTTAAATCGTGGTCCTTCTAACTAAATCAGTCCATTGTGAGAATATAGGTTTATGTTTGGCACGGTTTTCTTTCACTAAAACGAGTTACGTTTAAAAAATATTAATGCATGTACATTTTTCCGCTTGCATTGCAAAGGACGACAACTGTAACACTTCTTTCACAGAAATACAGCGGTAAGAGTTCTTACAGCTATTTGTAGACGTGTGGGAGTCTGTCTCAGAGCGTGTGTGTGAGGATGACTTTTCCTAGTTTTAGAAGGCGCATTGAAGTTATTTCTATGCTTTTTACTCCTTGATGGATTGGAAAATGTTGATTTTTCTTACCACAGAGTACCAAATGAATAGTAAGGGTTCATTTTTCTCTTTTGAGGGAATTCTAGTTTTACTTTTTATCCACTCCTTTTAATCTAAAATTTGAAACAGAAGTTGTGTTCTGAATACCCACTGTTGTAGTGCTTAACTAGTTAGAACATACTGTACCTAAGGCCATTATATTGACAAATGCCATCATATATAATTGCATTATTATATTAAGGTTATGACATTGAAAGTTTGAATGTTAGGTTTCTCCTTTTGAAAGCAGACCTGGGGGTTGTAAAGGAGGGGCTGGAATTGTTTATAGAAGAGGTACTTCCTTTTAAATTTTGGATTTTGGACTTGAGTAGAGTTTTGAGGAAAAGTGTAGTTTGTAAGATTGATTCTTAGCTCTTCTGGTGTTGCTGGTATGTTAATATAATTACTGCTTGAATTGCTGTTATATTCCTTTTATCCAAGTTCCCTGGGGAAGCATCAGCTGCTCCTGCCTTCCAACACTCGGTCATCTTGTGTGTGTTAGTGCGGGCCGTTATCTATGGATGCCAAGCTGAGGAGTGGTGAAGGTCAGTTTTTCCCACACATGGAGACCACTGGTTTCGGTTGGACCACACACTGTTGTTTGGACTACAGTGGTCTCTTCTCACTGTGTGTTCAGTACCGTTTTTGGGATGGGAAGAGTCATTACTTGTGAAAGGCTCAAATGGAATTTTAGATAATATTATTTAGTTTCACTGGTTGTAGATATATGCTGCCCATAGTTTGTAAATATATTTTTAATTTTCGAATAATGGAAACACATTTACTGTTCTTATATTTAGACTTATAGGAGGTTTTCTTAGGGGAGAAAATTAGAACAGGGCAAGACCAAAGCACTTGGAAGTTGATAAATTTCACAGAGAAATTTTTGCTGCAATAGAAACGATTAAAAAAAAAACTTAAGTTGTGTCCAGTAATCACAAAAAATTGGAAACAACCCAAATGTTCATTACTACCACAATATACCATTTTTGAAAAACTCAAAAATAAGTCAAAGTAAGCAACATATTATTTTATTATTTTATAACATTATAAAATATTACATTATTATATTACAATTATATTAAAATCACATAATAATATTATATTTATTATATTATTTAAGGATATGTACATATGTGGTAAAACTATAAAATCAAGTAAAGGAATGATAAAGTGATTCTCCATGTAGTTGTTTTTCAGAGTAGGCAGTGAGATGAGATGAGGGAAAAAGCACACAGGTTGCTTTATGTTATACTTCATTCTTACCTAGCAGTTATATGTGTTCTTTGGTTGATGCCAAATATTATTTAAAGAACACATTTTTCAAAAACAATTTTAATTACTTTGCTGTCTTAGTCCATTTGGGCTGCTATAACAGGATTCCACTGGGCAGCTTATAAACAGCAGATACTTATTTCTCATAGTTCTAGAGGCTGGAAGTCCAAGGTCCAGGTGCCTACAGATTTGGTGTCTGATGAGGACCTGCTTCCTGGTTGATAGACAGCCATCCTCCTGTGTCCCCACGTGGCTTCAGGGGTGAGGGAGCCCTGTGGGGTGAGGTCTCTTCTAAGTTCACTAATCCTATTCAGTGGGACTCCACCCTCACGACCTAATCACCTCTCAACATCCCCACCTCCTGACACCACATTGGGGGTTAGGTTTCAGCATAGGACACACTTTCAGGCTATGGCACTTGTGGAGAGTCATAAGTGTACCCCTGTTGAGGTAAATGAAAAACTCCTAGCATTATATGAATCACTATTTATGTCTTCTTGGATATTTTTACGTTATTTTAGTGGTGTAAGGGAAAGTAAGCCATTAGGTGGTAATTTGTCTGATTTGGACAAAAGGAACTAAAAATTGCTAATTTCTTCATGGGCCAATAAAAAAATTACTCTTCAGTGACTTCTGTATATGTTTGGCCAGCAATTATCAGAAAAAGCTTATGCAGTCTTTTGGTGTTCAAGACATCAGTATTCAAACAGATTTTCTTCCATCGAAGTTACACATGACAGTTTAGTTTAAAATCAGCTGATGTATCATTGCTGCATTTTTTTTTAACTAAGAAACATTAAAAAAACCACTCAAAGTTTTATTTTAAAATAGCTTATTGATACAAATAAGATTTTGATTCTGCTTCAGTTTTTATCCCTTTTTATTTTAAAAGCTAAGGGAGAAATTTTTTCCTATGACTTTCAATCTATAGAAAATGAAAAGAATTTTAACTTTATGGTGGTAATCATAAACAGTACATTAGGTTTTCTATAATAACATGTACCATTAAAAAGCTTCATTATGGCAGTATCTTATGATCTTTACATCGCAATGAGAAGGAAAGAACATTATTAAGCATGAGAATTTCATGGCATTTTTACCTGTCCTGGGCCCTGTAGTGTCAAAAGTATAGTGCAGTCCCTTCTGCACCAGCTGACAGACACAGGCAGCTCTTGTGTCACTGTGTTATCACCTCGTGTAACTGGAAGTACTCCCTGAAGCCAGCCTGTGTCGCATAGTCCTAGATGATGTCTTCATGGGTGCTGACCATAAAAAGTTCATCAAAGTAATGAGGCGAGGAGAGAGCTTGGTGCTCATGGGCAGAGCTCAGCACCAAGGAGTATGAACTGGCTCCAGCTGTGACAATAAAACAGCAGGTGGCTGCTGTCATTAGGGGTGGCAGATGAGGCAGGGGACTAACATGCAGCCCACAAAACTCTCATTTGTTAGCCATCGCCACTGTACCATGCAAAATAGCTTCCATCTCAGTCAATTTTACTTTGCAAAATATTATACATAGCCGAAGGGACGCTCGAGCCCTGCGTACACACATCTCCTGTCTTCTCCTGCCTCTGGTCCGCTCTGGTCTGACCTTACCTCACTCGACTTTATCTTGCCTTCAGTCCCCCTCACCTTTTTGCCAGAAAGCATTACTTTATCAAGTCATGTTGAGTATGGCCTGTATTATTCCCATAATCTATTTGAATTTTTTAATAATGGTGCCTTCCTTGCCCAAGTGCTGCAATTATTTAGTATTTGGGGATGTTTACTTTATAAATGATGGTAAAATGAGATCCCACTCCTTTTGGATTTCATACTATCCTTATCATCCCCTGTGAAGAAAGTCAAACTTAATGAAAGAAACAGAAGAAACAAAGCAGTGATGTCCAAAAAATTTTCATGTATTTATTGTTCGAGGTGGCTGTACCATACATTTCAGAATTTACTTTTCTGAGTAATTTCAGTTTAGGAAGTAAAGCATAGTGTTGTTTTAATAATAAATGGGTTCGTGAACATTTGAGCATATTGTTATGGTTGTGAAAGTACAACAGCAGTCCCAAGTTTTAATATCTTATTTGGGGAGTAAAAACTCTAAATAATAGAAACCATTATTTTTCCTTCAATACTGTAGGGAAAGGAAATTAAATTAGTTTGAGAATAAGAAACTGGAGAAACAAAGCATCTTATTGCCAACTATAAAAGATAAGTATGAAATTCTGTCACCTTTCTTTTGAAATTTTCTAAAGCAAACAGAGGCCAGAATTCATTCAGCAAAGAAAAATATTGTTAATATAGAATCAATTCTGTTTGTGCTTATTGAGAGGAGAAATACAACAGATAGTTTAACATTTGAAGAAGAGTAATTCTAGTTATTTTGTAGCATGTCTGTTACTCCTGTGTGTATTAGTTGGAAGAGTTTTTTTGTCTGTTTTCTTGGTTTGTTTTTTGTATGTCAGTAGACACACGTGGATTTTTTAAAATTTATGAATCATTTCCGTAATTATTATCTTTGGGGTTCACACGGGAGCCTGTTCACGTTGTCTTCTTCATCCTTTTGATACAGCCTATCATTCTTTGAGCATTTTCTTATTTCTGGCACAGCAAGATATCCCAGGCCTGGGATCAGCTTTTTTGCCAAGAGTGCTAGATTCTTTTAATGAAGAATTGTATTTCTTAAGCCTGGGTGCTAGGTGAGTTCACTGGTTTTGGAATTTTTTTTCAGTGAGCAGACTTTTTAAATTTCCTACAGGATTGTTTACTAAAACATATTTTCCATTTACAGCTCTGTTCTTACAAAAAAAATAATAAACACATTGAATACTATTTAAAATCCATACCATTGTTTTCCAGTTCCTTTATAAGTTGTCTGTGAAATACCTTCCAGCCTCACTTTGCCTACATCCATGCTGTAGCCTAGACACAGTCCTGATGTTCTCAAATGGGTTTACCTTTTCTCATAATTTTCTTTCTGCCAGAAACTGCCTTCGCATAGAAAATTCTAGTTATCTTTATGTTTTACTCTTTTGAAAGTATCCAGAATTCTTTCAGGCATTACTAAATCTTACCTACTTAATCATTTGACAATATTTTTGACCTGTCAAAATAGAAGATACAAAATGACATTCTAGTTAATTGTTTGTATCTCTCTTTTTACTGATACGTAATATGTGAAAACTTAGAATGAATACCTAAATGAGTGGTGTACTGTGCTGTTTGTGAGCAGAGAGAAAGTCATTCACTGTTCAGCTTGATTCATCTGCACATAATCTACTTTCTGTCTGTATGGATTTGCTTATTCAGATTGAATCATATAATATGAGGCCTTCTGTGCCTGACTTCATTCTTGTGACATGTTTTCAAGATTGATCTACGTTATAGCATGTATCAGTACTTCATTCCTTTTTATGGCTGAATAATATTGCATGTTATGAATACAGCACATTTTCTCTATCCATTCATCATCGTATGGGCATCTGGATTATTTCTACTTTTTGGCTGTTATGGCTAATGCTGTTCTGGTTATTCATGCACAGGTTTTGTGTGGACATAGATTTTTCAGTTCCCTAGGGTACATACTTAGGAGTGGAATTGCTGGGTAATGTGTTCATTGTATTTTTTAACTATATTGTGTTCCAGTCCATGAACATGTGATATCTATCAATTAACTTTAAGTCTTTAGTTTCCTTTAATGATGTTTTACCACTTTAAGTGTATATCTTGCACTTTTTTGGTTAAAATTATTTCTAAGTATTTAAAATATTTTCATAATTTTATTTTTCTTTATTGTTAGTGCATAGAATACCACTGATTTGTTGAATATTGATAATGTATCCTGCAAAATTGCTACAGTTGTTTATTAGTTTTGGTAGTTTTTTGGTGGATTTTTTAGGATCTTCTATGTACATAATTGTGTCAACTGTGAATATTTATCCTTCTTTCTTTCCAATCTGGATTACTTCTTATCTCTTTTTCCTTGCCCAACTTCCCTGGGCTACAGTGTTGAATAGAAGTGATAAGAGCATAAATCCTAGTTTTGTTCCTGAACCTAGAGTGGTGGCATTCATTTGTACACCATTAAGTACCATATTAGTTGTGATTTTTTTTTTTTAATTTTGTAGCTGACCTTTAGTTTTGATGATCTTCTCAAATAACCAACTTTCAGGTTTCTTGATTTTGGCTATTTTTCTTCATTTTTTATGCCACAGTTTTTATTTCCTTCTATCTGCTTGTATTGGGTTTTGTTTGTTCTTTTTCTAGTTTCTTAACATGGATAGTTAGGTTGTTGATTTGAGATATTTCTTCTTTTTAAATACAGATGTTTATAGCTATAAATTCTCCTCTCACCACTGCTTTAGCTGCTTATAACTTTTGGTATGTTCTGTTTTTGTTTTCATTCATCTCAAAGTATTTTTAGATTTCTTTTGTCTTCTCTTCTTTGATCCATTGCTCGTGTAATAGTATGTTATTTAAACTTACACATATTTGTTTATTCCCAAATTTCCTTTAGGTATAGATTTCCAATGTTATTACATATGGTTAAAGGAAATAAAAGTATTGTATTTATGATTTAACTTTCGGAAAATGTACAGAGACTTGTTTTATGTCCCAACATATGGACAATCCTGGAGGATATTCCATGTACACTTGAGATATGTTTAAAAACACAGTGTACATACCTTAATTAAAAATTTTTATTTCTAACAAATGCTAACCATTAACTGATCCTTCAGTGAATTGTAGTAGAAACATCAAAGACCACTGATCGCAGATCACTGTAACAAATATAATAATAATGAAAAAGTTTGAAATATTGCCAGAATTACGAAACTCGCACACAGAGACATGAAGTGAGCAAAGGCATTTGGAAAAATGGCACTGATAGACTGGCTCAATGCAGGGTTGCCACAAAGCTTCAGTGTGTAAAAAAGGCATTATCTGCTAAATGCAGTAAAGCAAAGCACGATAAAATGAGATATGCCTGTAGTTGATTTATGTTTTTATTCTAATATTCTCTTTCCTTTTTTATCTTCTATCTAGTTGTTTCCATTATTGAAAGTGGGATTTAATGTCTTCAACTCATATTTTTGAATTTTTCTCCTTTTCCCTTTAATTCTGTCAGTTTTTACTGGATGTAGTTTCGGGCTCTGTTGTTAGGTGTGTATATGTTCATAATAGTTATGTCTTCCTAATGGATGGACATTTTTATCATTATAAAATGTCCTTTTTTTCCCTCCAGTAGCAATCTTTGTTTTAAAATCCATTTTGTCTGATAGTAGTCTAGCCACTGCAGCTTTTTTTTTTTTTCTGTTTATTGATTGCATGGTATATTTTTTTCATACTTTCGCCTTTAATTTACTTGAGTCTTTGAATTTCATGTTTGTCTTTTGGCAGCATATAGTTGGATCATGTTTTGAAAATCCACTTTGCTAGTCTCTGCCTTTTGATTGGAGCATTTAGTCCACTTATATATGATGTGATTACTGGGAAGGTAGAATTTACATCTGCCATTTTGCTGTTTGATTTCTCCATGACCTTATTTCATTTCTGTTCCACTCTTTCACCATTAATGCTATCTTTTTTGTGTTAAATATTTTCCTGTTTACCCTTTTAATTCCTTTTTTGTACGCATACATACATATAATATATATGTATAGACGTAACACATGTTTGAGTTTACATACATGCATACCTTCTTTGCATACATATATTAATTGGGTGTGTATGTATAGTATGTAACATATATAACTATTATATTTATTCATATATGTATATACACATATATGTATATTTACCTTGTAGTTGAGTATTAGTATCTCAAGTTAAAACAATCTAGTTTTGATGAATACCAACTTAATTTCAGTGCTGTACTACTTCCAGTGTGTTACTATCCAACAGTTTCTATGTTGAAATAGAAATTATTTTATTAAAAAATTTTTTTTTTACTTAATAATCAGAGTGCCATGTTGACTTTTTCAATTTTTGTGTTTTAATATACAAGTCCTTTATCAAATATATGATATGCAAGTATTTTTTTCCCCATCTGTGGCTTTATTCTCTTTAGAAGAGGAGAATTTTAATATTTTGATATTATTAAATTCATATATTTCTTCTTTTATGGATTTTGCTTTAACTGTAATATCCAAGAAATCTTGGATACAAAATAAATAAATAAATAAATAAAATTAAAAAAAATAGAATAGACATAAATACTAAAATAAAGCATATTTAGTCAAATCATGGTTTCCCTTTTATTTGTAAAAAAAAAAAAAAGAAATCTTTGCCTACCTAGTTCAAGGTCACAAAGATTTTCTTTTGTATTTTCCCCCAGAAGAGTTATAGTTTTAAATTTTACATTTAGGCCTGTGATGCACTGTGAGATATTCTTTGTAAATGGTGTAAGGTATTAAATGAAAATAATTACCATTTCTTTTGGTCTTCATTCTTTACTCACATTGTGTCTATAAATCTGCTGTCATCCTTTGGTCCTCTGTATATAATGTGTTTCTTTTTCTCTGGCTAGTTTTAAGATTTTCTCTTTATCATTGGTTTTCTTTATATTTGCTTTATTTGTAGTTTGTTGAGCTTTTTGTATCTGTGGGTTTATAATTTTCATTTAATTTGGAAAATTTTTGGCCATGATTTCTAAAATTATTTCTCTCTTCCAGTTGCATTTTTGGACATTGCGGTTACATTGCTTAAAATTGACAACTAATTCTGTTTTCATTTTTAAAAAATTCTTTTTTCTCTGTGCTTTAATTTTTTTAAAAATTTCTATCCTGATTTCTTCTGGTCCTCTATTCTGCATGTCAAAACTGTTATTATTCTCATCTAGTGAATACATCTCTCCCATTATAGGTTTTAGCTTTAGATGTTTGCTTTGCATTTTTTATGACTTCCATCTCTCTTAACTTATCTTTTTGATCATTTGGTATTCATTTATAGTAAGTTTTAATATCCTTGTCTGCTAATTTTAACATCCTGTCTGTTACGGGTTGGTTTTAGTTGATTAATTTTTCTCCTTATGTGAGTAATATTTTCTTACTTCCCTGAGTGGTAATTTTTCATTTTATTCTAGTTGTTATGAATTTTACTCTGTTGCTCATATTTATTTTGCATTTCAGTACATATTCTTGGGCCTTGTTCTGGGATGCAGTTAACTCAGCTGAAAAAAGTTTCACATTTTGTGCTTCACTTTTGAGCAGATTCGAACAGTGCTTAGTTTGTGGCTAATTATTCTCTACTACTGAGGCTGACCTTTCTGCACAGGCTTGCAGAAAGTGCTTCTGTGTGAGCACTGAGGTGTGCTGTTCCTTCTAATCTTTTCTGTGTGTTCTTACATTGCCATTGTGTAGTTTCTTCACACATCAACTTGATCAATAATTAGCTGAATGCTCCACGCCTTCCCTCTGCAGATCTTCAGTTCCCTGTATATGTAGGTCTCTCCTCTCTGTACTCTGTCCTGTGAATTCCAGCTGCTTGGTTTTTATGCGGTCTCATTTCGTCTCAAGTCAGGGAGTCTGCTCCTCTCCAGCTGCCTTCCCCCACCTTGTTACACTGTCTGACAGCTGTCTCTCTCAGATCACTTTCTTGGCCTGATGTCCTGTGTCTTAAAAATTGTGATTTCATGTATGTTGTTAATTTTTTAGTTGTTTCACTTAGGGAAGGGTAAATCTCTATCACTCCGTCTTGTAACTTCTGAATCAGTCAGGCATTTGGAATCACTGTGATGTATATTACTCTGTGTGTGTGTGTGTGTGTGTGTGTGTGTTGTGAATAAAGTTAAGGGATTCGTTACAAGAATTTGGTCTTACGCCTCGGTGGGAGCTTTTCAACCAGTCTCTGTAAGGTGTTGTCATTGCATCTGATGTTGGAGGTTGAAATGTACAGGGTAGGCAGTTGAGAAGTGAGGAAGCATGTACCTTAGGGGGAACAAGAGTAAGATGGAACCCACAAGCATGAGCTGGAGCCCTGGAGGACAGACGGAATCCCCTGAATGTTTTCACTGTCTCTGACGTTGGGGCCCAGGAGGGCTGGTGGTGGTTTTTGCAGCAGCTGGCCTCTTCCTCGGTTGCTTAAGCATATGCAGCTGTACCAGGAGTCAGGGAGGCTGACGGAGGCCCCTGGTTGTGGAGAGTAGAGTTTGTTGTTGCCTTATGACAGTCAGGTGATCCTGGTGATAAATGACAATACCCGTGAGCCATGGCTCCACTTCCGCCCTCTGTATGTCTCACCAGACTCTCTCCTGGCAGTCCCCACATGGGTACCTCTTGGGCATGGAATTCTGGGAAGTGTGGTTTGGCCCGTCCGTGTCGTCATGTTGCAGAGCCCCAGGACCCTACCCTTGCCGAATTTGCACCTGTGTACATCGTCTTCACCTGCATTTAATATCTCATCTAGACAGAAAGGATGCTCTGCTTCTACCTAATGTGATGCACAATCCAGTAGACAACCAACCTTGACCCATCCCTTGCAGAGGACACACAAGCCAGTTTTTGTTTTTGGGGGATATTCATTCTTCTTCTATCTAATTCACATTTTCTCTTTGCTGTCTGTGACTGAAATAATGAGTTATAAAAGTAACATTGTTAACACATCTTATTTTAGATAAGGGGATTAAAAAAGGGAAAGAAAATAATCCTGAATTTATTATTATTTTAAAAGTTTCTGAGTGTTTCTTATTTCAATTGGTTCACTTAGTTCATTTTATTATAAATTGTTATGGGAAAGTAAGTCACCCAGAACTCTTATTGACACTTCTGCATCTCTTCAATGCAGCAGTAATTGATGATGATGATTATCTCCCTGAAACACTCCATGTTTTTGATATGCCTGATGAATCATTAAATAAAGATTAAATTCTGTTCTATAAAATTTTATTATTAAATGCATTCTATTGTGTTCTAATTTTTTGTTTAATTATGTTCCTCAAAAGATATTTATCTTAACTATGTGTGACCCTTGATGTAAGATACAGATTACCCTTATCTGCACATGTCTCATGATCGTGTGTTCATGCCAAATGAGTTCAAAAGTAGATTGTATCATTTTGAAATCTCAGTTTTTGGCTCTCATTTATAAATAGCTCAAAAAACATTGGTTTGGATAAACATATTGAATTGGTATGACCAGTTTCAGTTCATTTGCACATAAATTGCAACTTGAATATTCTTGTTTGCCAAATAATATTTTGAAAGTAATAAATCAAAAGTCCCCCAACCTCAAAGTGCCATTAAACCACAAGTGCCTTTACGAAGTCTTGGAAATAGCGCTTTTGGACAGTTTAGCACTTCACACTGGCTCCTTCTCTAATGGAAATTACCAAAGAATATTTCTTACTGAGTGTTAGATCATGTGTGAGGCTTTGAAGCAACTGTCTGCGGGCCCTGTGGGCTCAGCCATTTCCCGTTTCCTCTCGGACCAGGACAGGAACCAGGAGTGGTCACCACCCTCCCCTGACGTGCCTGAATTTCATGTTATTGTACTGTCAGTCTACACAACATATCCCGGAGAAATTTGAAGACAACTCACATGTAAAAATGGAAATCCCTTTTTTTGGTGGATTTATTGATTGCTGTTTTATTCACTTGAACATAAGCACCTCGTTGTATTTATAGCTCTTGCACATTTAATCAATAAAGACAATACCAGAATTATATGCTTGGATAGGAAGAGACTCTTAATTTATTAATAGCGATCATTTATTGAGACTTACTGCATTTCTTGCAGTATCTAGGTACTTTACTATACGTTTCTATATACTGTTTGACAGAAATATTTCCATTGCTGTATTTAATTCCATTATACCCCAATTTCTTATTTGGAAAGTGAGGTCAATAATGCCATATATCTGATAATCCTTGGCAAATGTTTATTACCCTATTTAGCACATAGTATTCACTCTCCAAAATGGTATACTTTCTTAGTTTTTATTTTTTACCCCTTGCGTAGCCCTATGAGGAAGTCTTCACATCCTAGAAGGAAGACCCGGGGATTCAGGGAGTCCCATGCACCGTGCAAAGCTCCAGTGCTTGTGCTGGGTCCTCTTCTTCCTCCTGTTCTAGGAAGAACCCTAGTCTTCATCATCGCTCGCTCGCTCCCGGCACTCCCAGAAGCCCCGCCACACTTCCTGTCATGTCACGTCACAGCAGCCCTGGGGAGGAGAGGTGGTGTCCTCATCCGGTCACGGTATGGCTGGACTCAGCCCCAGCCTGCACTCTGGGCCTTGGACTGCGCTTTTCCCCAGGATGCTGCATGTATTCGGATTTCTGTTGACCATATTAACAGTTTCCTTTCCCAGGATACTATCTAACAGTAACCGGAGCTCCCACCCTTGTTTGCAACCTTCAGAGGGGTTGAGGTAGCTCCAGGTAAAGGGCTCCTTGGGAAGGTTTTCAGTGCATATAGCTCATGCTCAGAGTCTTCTGTCTCACCCCTTCCTTCCTTCCTTCCTTCCTTCCTTCCTTCCTTCCTTCCTTCCTTCCTTCCTTGTCACACTGGGACCATTTGAACATGTCTAACAGTGTTAGTTTTTGCTTCCCCTTCTACGTATCATTTCATTGGTTATGGCAATCCTCATTCTGTAGTTTATCACTAATACAGTTGTTTACTAAATTCATTGTATCTTTTTTCAAAATTTAGGTATCAGTGATTTCATTTTGCCTTACATTTCATTGTTATGATCTGAACCAAGGTCAAGTCACTGTTAATTTCAGACCCTAGATTAGACCAGCTTTTTGCCTCTCCATTTCAGCGTCTTAAAAATATCCTGCTTACCCGTGTTGTTTCTTGAACTCAGAAATAAAATACACTTACATTATTTATTTCCTTACTTATTTTGACAGGAGCCTTTTAGTTAAAAAAACAAACAAACTAATGCAGCAGACACTGAATAAGCCTAATATCTTAATTATAATTTATAAGATGAAGAGTGAAAGAACGATTTAGTGATCAAGTACGGTATATGGGCTCTGATCAGACAACCTGTGTTCAGATCACGACTCTGCCATTCACTAGCTGTGCAACCTCGGAGGAGTTACTTAAAGTAGATTAAGTTACTTAAAGTATATTTAAAGCTCCTCATGCTTTTCATCCATCAGTTAGGTTGTTTTAAGGGTTAACTACGTTGGTAGATGTAAACACTCAGAACAGAGGTTGGCAATCTCCCTCTGTACAAACAAGCAAAACTACAAAACAAAAAAATACCCGAATATGTGATTGCTTTCATTATTGTTAAGAATGTAGTTAATATTTGGAAGTCTACAATGTAATATTAAGGTTTTGGGGGTGCAATATTTATAGCTCTGACAATACTAATAATTGCATTAATTGACAGGATCAGCTCTAGAAATAAGGAGTAGTAACTTGCTGAAGGTCTCCCCTTCCTCCTTTTTGTAGTGCGGGAAATGGTGTGTGAGTTTGTCTGTGTCTGTGCCACTGCCCCATAGTTTTCTCAGAAGACTGTTTCTGATTGCTCTTGCTAACATTTTATAAAATCTCAAAGCTCACTGCGGGTTTTTGGACACAGAATGCTTACTCTCAGGAGACATGTGACACTTAGAAAAGTTTTTGTTTCTTGTGAATGAAAAAAATTTTCCAAGTTTTGTTTCTCCATGGGGATTTTCAATAAACATAATAGCATTATTTTTATGGAAAAGCAGAGCCATATAGGAAAATTAAAATTATAATTTTAAAGGATTCTTGGTAATTCTAAATTTTGGAATGTTAATTTGTTTTTGAAGGGAATTTCTTTATGTAAAATTACAAGGATAAACATTTCAAATGTGGAAGTAGTCGGTTCTATGTGATGATTATAACCAAAAAAGGCAATAGCATTCTGAGAAATTGTGCCTTAAGATACTTGAGAAACAATGGAAGACATACTTGGTCTGGCCTAGCAATGATTTGGTGAAAGAGTTTGAAAAATGTAGTTTTTAAGTATTATTTAATACCTGTTAACTTCTGAATTTTGGAGTAAACAAATATCATGGAATTGTAGATTTTTCCTTTATTTGCAAGGTAAATTTTTGGACAGATTAGAATTCATTTGAACTTCAGGTTTTTCTGTGTTCCTGTAAGTTAATGTGCTCATTTATAGGTAAGATAAGTGGATGAGAAAAATTTTTCCATGAAGTCATGGTTAAACAGTGTAATTGGAAGCTGCTTTCAAATATGTTGACGATGATATATAATGTATTTCATTTTATGTATTACATAAATGAAGGTTTAGTGCTTCACTTAGGTTTTTAAAATATTGTACAGTGTATTTTATGTTATCACACTAATATTAGCATGATCTTGATTTCCGACACTTTGAGGGTAAAATATTTTATTTTATCTTGATTTTTGTTGATAATAAAACCAATGCAGTTTATCTCAATTGGCTGTCCTTTTAATAATGATCAACATCTTTATATTTATTTCTAAGCATAATTATACTTGTTAACTGACTATACATATTTATTTTTATCTGACCTGTTTCACAGGTCATTAATTTTTAGTTTGTACCTTCAACATATGATAAATATTTTCTTTTTAAATATTATGAGCACTTTTCTAATCTTGGTGAATTAAAAAAAAAAAATCTGTCCAATATCAGCTACTTGGTTTTTCACTCATTAGTTTAGAAAGATTCGTACTCATTTAGAACAGCATTGAATATACTGTAATGATTTTATTGGTGAACGCTTTTATTTCTGTAGTTTTTCTTTTTTCTTGTTTTCCATGAGGGTATAATCTTTCATTAGTCAGGGGGTGTGGAATGGTGGGAAGAGCTCCATATAAAGGTCACCAGGCATGAATCCTGCTTTTGCATTTTCAGCTCCTTTGCCACATTTTCTTGAAAAAGTCAAAGTCACTTATCTTCTCTGAGCCTCAATCCCCTCTTCTCTCGGGTTGAGCTGATAATGCCTCCAGCACTTACTCATTCGGTTATGCGGAGCCACTGAGGAAGCATAAAAAGTGCTGTGTAAAATGTGAAGCATCGTCTTGCTTCAAGAACTTTTGCTTATTATAGAAAAGCAAAGAATATAAATAATCTAAAACTAGATCTCATATCAGAGTGAATTTGCCTGGTATTTGCTTTTCTTTGTATATATTTGTATGTGTATATGTGAGAAAACAAAAATGCACATACATATATATACATGGGATTACATTGTATGTAGTACTTTTGTCCCTTTTAAATCTAATATCTCCCTGAGAACGTTCTGTATCTTTTACTGATGCATAATATTCTAATAATGCCACTACTATTGCACACTTAGGGTGTTTTCATTTTTTTGTTGGAATAGTTTTTGCCTTCATTTAAGATTCCTTTCTTGAGGGTACATCCAGAAGTTGGAATAACTGGTTATAGAATGCATAACTGGAATAACTGGTTCAGAATGACTATTGAAGACTAATATTTGTTTGCTTAGGACTTGGTGCTTTATTCAATTCAGAAAGGGAAGCATAAAATGTTTATGAGCTAAGCTGCAGTATGAACATATTTATAGGAAGATTGTGTGATGGTGGTATATAGGGTGAATTGTAATGGAGAGCACCTTGAAGCTATAGCACTTCAATAAAATGGTTTGGTCTAGCGTAATTATAGTAGAGAGAGAGAAGTACGGTTCTTGAGAGGGAGCAGTTGTGAAGAAGCAATTGATGACTTATAAACATGAGAACATGATTATTAAATTGGAAGCTGGTTCAGTTGGTTAGAATTAGGAGGTCTGGAGCAGCCCCTAGTGAGGGACGATCATGACTGAGTGTTGGATATGTTTTAAGGTATCAGCAATTCAGACAAGAAGAAGGGCCCTTGCAAAGGCCATGGGTGGAGATGTCAGTCACTCACAAGAGGTTATGCACTGAAGCCCAGGAATTGAACTATACCTTTGAATTAAGACTGTATACGAATAAAAGTGTCGCCCCTAAGAGGATGAGAGGAGGAACCAGAATCGACAACAGTGAGAAGCAGGAAGTGCTTAGAAATGGGTTTAGAAGAACTAGCACCAGAAGCCAAGTTATTAGAGTTTAAGAAAGTAATAGTGAGCAGTATATTTACACCTTAATGGTTCACAAAAAAGAATTATCTGAATAGAAAGTTTGCTCTATAGATAAAATGTGATTTGTTTACAGAAATGTATTTGTATACCACTCGAAATATATTACAAAGTATTGTAGAATAATGAAAAGATATGATTGATGTTATGACGAATGCTCATGTACAAGTGTGGCCATTACAGTTGAGATCCTCTCTATTTCCTTTCCTGCCTGCCATATGGTTATTTATTGTGTTCATTGATTATTTCCTACCTTTGTATATTGAGAGGGCTTGGACTCAGTGATATTCCAAACAGCAGCTTGTCATAGCTAGCATCTAGGTCTTGCCTTGTAAATACCACTCCTTACTCTAAGAAACCAGGGCCGATCCAGGTCTACAGCAGGGAAAGGACATGGGATGAGCCTTGGAACATCTTCTCTCTAGAAAGTAAGGAAGAGCCTGAAAACTAAGAGGAGTGATGTCAAAAGGACATAGAAGCCAGCTTTAAGGGGCTTCATTGGCCAATTTTGGGATATAGTATGAGAATTACAAAGTATAGTTATGATAATTGATATGAAACATGGCAAAAAGTGAAAATCCCAGAGTCCATTTAAAGTGCTCTTGAAAGAGAGCTAGAGAGAGCAGATGATGAGACAGACAAGGCAAAATCCTGAAGTTCTTTATAGAAGAATGCCAGCTAATAAATGTCGAAGGCGTGATAGAATTAGAACACTGCCATTTTGCAGCACTCCTTATAATCATTGAAATGGGTAAGCTTCATCAATGAGCACTGAAACCGTTGGGAGCTGGTTGTTAGGAGGAAACAGGATATTCACACAATGTCAGCTTCTAGAGGCCACGTGCATTCCTTGGCTCCTGGTCCCATTCTTCATCTTCCAATTCAGCAATTGTAGCATCTCTGTGACCCTGCCCTCAGAGTCATCCCCCTTTCTCTGCCTCCTTTCTTCTGTCTGCGTCTCCACTTCTAAGGACACAGATTACGTTGAGTCACCCAGATACTCCAGAATAGTTTTCTATTTTAAAGCCAGCTGTTCAGTGACCTTAATTCCATTTGCATGCCACGTAACCTAACAGGTTCACGAGATGAGGAGGTGAGCATCTTTCAGAAGCCATTGCTCTTGTGATGTTGTAGAGTCACTAGGAGAAATGCACACTTACTGCAATACTGAAAATCTATAATTCATCTGTTTTTATACCGATACCATTAAATAATTGAAATTATTGTAAAACTATAGTATAAAAATAATCTATTCATTTAAGGACACTTTCAGAGTGTAATTCCCTTATTAATCATAAAACAGACATATCAAGCAAAATGGTAGCAATTTCTATATATTTTGACTAACAAGGGGCATTTGCCTCCAAAGTCAAATCACATTATAGGTAATATGTTTTTGTGTATCTAAAACTTGAATGATGACCGTGTAACAGCCACTGTGCTAAGTAATGCATTTTTATAACTTTCTGAGATAAGTGTGATTATCCCCACACTACAAATTAGGGAGCAGAGGATTAGTGTGATTTAAAAATTGTGCAGGATCACCCACATGGTAAGTGGTAGACTCAGGATCTGATCTCGGCGCTGCCTGACTGCAGAAACCTGTGCCTTATGAAGTGTGAGCCCAGCTATTTTTATGTCCCAGTCTCAAAATTCCTCTGACTCTACAGCGGCATTTTCTAAATCGTGTCCTGAAGACACAGTTCTAGGAGATGTGCGTAGGTCTGCTCTGAGGAAGGTACTTAGTGGTGAGCAGGTGTAGAGAAAGTGGTCCAGTCTTCCTCCCTCGCGTGGTGCCCAGCGCTCACCAGCGCCTCCCTGACTCGAGGTCTGCAGTGTTTTACTCTTCTGATCTGGGACTGTCCAGTCGTATTCCATACCACCCCCCATCCCTACTTCTTTGGGTAACATCCCTGTTAACGTTCTGCGGAACAGTCATCTGTAGGATATTTGGCAATGTTGAGAATCTGGATAAAATCTAAAGTTTTTGGCATGATTTATAAGACCCTTCACAATGAGGATTCTGCTTGTTTTCTTTGTTGTCTCAAATTTTCACTTAATTCTCTAACAGTGTTTCTTGATCTTTCTCTGTTATTTTGTTCCAAACTGTATGCCCTGTTCCATGCACCTGGAATCTGTGCCCACAAGCCAGTTTAACCATTCTGCTCCCAGACTTCGTTGGAACTTTTCTAGAAGCTCCTGCTGTTTGCTCTCTCCGTACCTGCTACCTCAGTCATTGCACCTGACGCTGTTCTATCGTCGTTCATCCTTCTCCTGTCTGTTCCTTGGTTAGGTCTGAATGCTATTTACTTTTGGGTCCCTGGTGCTTGCTATTAAAACATGTGAATCTTTTAATTAGAGTTTGAATTGAATCACACTGAATGGCACTGTAGTTCCTGTGAACATAGTGTTCCTAAACAGATTCACAGGAGGGCAGGCATGCTCTTCCTGCTAACTTGGTGCCCAGTACTCGAGAGGCACTGGCCAGTGGGAATGAGGTAGAATATTGGGGGTGTTCATTATTCCTTGAACCTTCGAGCCTAGGGTGCTCAATCGCTAAAAGTGGCAAAGGTTTATATAAGGCTAAGAGTGTGTCAGGCACCAGGCATTAATCATGTAACCCTCATGACCACCATTCCATCTTACGTGAGAAAAAACCAAAGGCACCTCGTTAAATAACAGGTCTCAGTTTACAGAGAGAATTAATGGTGGCCCAGGGATGGAAACCCAGGGAGTTTATTTCCAGAGTTATACTCCTTAACTGTCAATACCATCTTGGCTCCATCTTACTTCAGAGGGAGGAAGGTTGGGTATCACCTGTGAGGTATTCTTCCCGAGTGTCTGCTACATCTGTATTAGCACCTGGAGGATTAATAGGAACCCTGAGTTCTGCACCTGGTAGGAAGGCGAGGGCGTTTTGTAGAGGCCAGAAGGAAAAGTGAAGGGATTGTGGTGGAAGAGTAGGTCCAAAGCGTGACTTGGTTACGCAAAACACAGAACGGTGGGCTCTCTTATAGGGCTCTCTCTGAAGTTCTGACAGCAGACACAGGATTATTGGTGATGCAGTTTTTGTGTAGGTTTGCTTTCTTATGAGATTCTAGGATTTAGAATATATGTATAAACACTTTGAAAAAACCAAATATGAGTTTCTTTTAAAGATATATCACAATTCAAAGTTTAGAGTTTTGACTCATTCAGGCCATTTTTTTCTCCACGTTAGTTAAAAATTTTATTTTTAGTTTAGAGACCTACCATTCAAAGTCAAAACTATAAAGAGGGACACAACAGAACCTTGGGTTGTTGGACACTTGGATGTGTGTGATGGTCCATTATTCTTTGCTTGTGGCTATCGCTCAGTTTTGGAGTGCATTATTCTTTCTTGGCCCCCAGCCCCCTTCTTGGGGATTAGTGTAAACAGAAATGGGCATCGAATTTACGTCTCAGGTCAGTGGCTTTCACACAGGTAGGCACTGTTGTTTGACGTGGTAGGTTTGTCAGATCTTTGCATCTTGATTTTCTAGGTAGTCTTGCTGCATCTGCTGAAATTTCATTTAAGTTGTTATGCATATCAGTTAAGATGCTATCTGAACTGGCTCAAAGGAGTGGAGGCTTTCAGAGCTGAAATCCTTCAACTATTTTTTTTCTAGATGTAACTGTGTCACCGACACTATTCTAAAAATAGCAGTACTAATATTAGCTATTATTTATTAAGTTGTCTTTATCTGCTCCTCATGCCACATTGTGTTTATGTTGTTCTATTTAACTCTCACCAAACTCCTATGAAGTATTGCTTTTCTCATGTTTCAACTGAGGAGACTGCTACTCGGAGAGTGTTCTTAAAATTCTCAAAGTTACAGGAGCCGTAAATGGCAGAGCCCTGACAGGAGTCACTTGTTCTCACTTGTACTTGAAGTGCTACCAGGGGGACAAATGCTGCGTGGTCAGCCCAACCTGAGGAGTTAACCAGCCTTGACCAGGAACATGGCCACAAGTGTCTGCTCGCGAGGGCTTTGTTTCTTGTATTCCTCAGGTAGTCTTGGCCTGCTAACCTTGCAGCTTGCTGTTGTTGTTTTTTTAAATTTTCTGCTTCTTCAGCAGTGATGAAAAACTGTCAATTATATTCTTGTTTGGTTCACTCAGCTTTTCACTGTGTGGCCCCTGTGCTCTGACAAGCTGTTTGGGAGGTGTGTGGCACTGGTGTAGAGGGGGAGCAGCTGGGAGAACGGGGTGGATTACTACAGATCCCTCATTAAGACTAAAAGGATAAGTGACTGTGCACGCGTCATGGTCAGATAGTAATGAGTTCTTAGAAATTTTCTTTTAACTTATTGTGTTTAGATTTTAACTTCTTAACAGCAAATGCACTTTCTTTCCTGTAACCTATAGTGCCTACATGGACCTGATCATCAGAAATTTCTGAGGAGCTGGGTATTGTATCTTATAGGCCTGTCTTTCAGGAGCATCTGACCTTATTCGACAGATGAGGGAAAGAAGCAACGTAACAGAAATTCAGGGAAGCTGCTGTTGCTGCTGCTGCGTCTCTTGCCTTGAGTTCGGGAGAAACACAGCCTGTGCACACCTGACTTTTGGCCCCTGAGTTGAGCACCCTGCCTTGCACTGTGTGAGGCGGGAGTGCCAGGGTGCCGTGGCTCTGGGTGTCTCCTGCTTGTCACGTCCCGTTCTCTGTAGTCATGGTTTTGTATTGTATTTGCTTTCATGGGTAAGTCAGATAATCTTCCGTGACTCACAAGTGAAATAATTCTGCAGTGAGAAAATCTGAGGGGCTGAAGGAAGAGGTTTGTATTCTATCTCCATATAGTGTAAGAAAAATTATTTTAAAATTAGGAGTTCAAATCTGAAATTTTTGTACTAAAAAGTAGAAATCTGTAGCTAGTTTGCAAATGCTACTGTTGTGCTGTTCTTTTGACACCAAAAACAATTTCAAATGATGCTATTTCAGGCAGTTATAGATACTTGGAAATCAATCATACTTTAAACAGCACTACTTTTTATTATTTCAAGGTGTTCCTTTAGATTGTCAGGCACTTGCCAGACGGATAGCTTCGGAGTATATATTTCTCGCATGAATCTTGCCCTTGAACTCAAGACCAGTAGATTCAGCCTCCTGTTAGAGACCCGTCTTGGATGTCAGTGGGCTTCCTCACTGAACATGTCCTAAAATGATGTTCTCCTTCAGACCGGCTCAGTTCTTCCCAAGCCGAAATCTTTGATTCCTCTCTTCTAAACTCCATGTGAAGTCCCTAGGGAAATTTTTGGTTCTAATCACAAATATGTGTCTAGAATTTGACCAGTTCTCTTCTCTACTGCTAGCCCTTGGTCCAAACCACTGTCACCTCTTCCTGGATTATTGCAAGAGCCAGTTAGGTCCTCCCTCTGTGTCCCCGCGCCGCCCCCTTCCCCTGCCCCCGCAGTCTGTGCTAAACAGAACAGCTAGAGGACTCTATTAAGATGCGAGTCCCGCACATCTGTCCTCTGTTCAGATGCCTGCGACGCTTTCCTTCTCACTCAGTGCCAGCCCAGGCTGTATGGCCTACGAGCTCGGTACCTCCCCCAGTGCCCGGCCGCCACCTCGTCCCTCCTCTGCTCCGCGCTTCACTGCGGGCGGCCCCACGGGCTCATGCCCCAGGTCTCCGTGGCCACCCTTCCTCTGTGGCCGGCTCCGCCTGCTTGGTGAGTGTCCAGCTCGCCACCGCAGCCCTGAGCCACCCAAGTGTAGAATGCTGATCCCCTGCTGAGGTTTCAGCTCTTCCTTCTCTGTTTTGTTTTTTCTCCGACCACTTTTCACTCTTTAAGATGCTCTGTATTGTAGCTTTTGTTCTTGTCATCTGTGTCCCTCACTAGGTTTTATGTTTTCCGAGGCAGGGACTTCTCTTTGTTTGATCACCTGTGTACCACAGTTGCCTAGACCGTTCCTGTCTAGGGTAGGTCCTGCTTTTAGCACACGCATTAGCTTGTGCACACGTGATTAGGGGAATCCATGCGGTAGCGTGGCAGGCTGAGTGCTGCTGCTTCGTCCTGATGAGAAGCCACAGGTTATAGAAGGAAAGCTCCGTGAAGACGCGACTTTAACTGTCTGATTTTGCATCCTACATGCAGAACCTGCCCGTGGCCGGTACATAGTCACCAGTGAATGAATGGAAACAATCAAAGTGTTAAGTCACGTGTACTCATTGGGAGCAAGGCATTTCAGTTGTATAGCTTTTCAGATTCCGGATTATTTTTGTTTTATTTCTGGTGGTGTCTAGATTATAAATTTTCCAAAACAACCATTATGTTAAAATATTAATACTCTTATGATAGCAGTGAAGGATAGGCTCCGTTCAGTAATCACAAATTACTGGCAATGTTATTATTCATGGAGGTTGGTAAGTTTATTTTAGTCGGTCATGCTTGGCTTATACTGTTTCACTGCGGATGATGTTGAGACTTTTACACTACACATACTTTAGTTAGACAAAATTAAAAGAATTTATAGTTACTTTATGTCAGGTTTTGGATGAATAAATATTTTGCATTTGACTACAATTGAGCTGTGTTTTAGTATTGTAAATTCTTCCCCATAATAATAAAAAATTGTTATTCCTCTAGATAATTTAGTATTATAGACATTCAGCAGATTATGTCAGAATGTTAAATTATAGGAAGAAGCTTTCCTTCTCTGTGTACTTTAGTTTGTTCCCCTGTGCAGTGTAATATTTTTGTTTTACTTCTTAAACCTGAAACATTTTAATTAATAAAATTTTTGTCTTTTAAAAACTGCACTGTGGTTTCTAAGCTCAGATCTCTTAAATTATACTTGGTCATATAAATAAGCTGTGCTTTGCAACTCTGGGTTCTTAACCTTTGCTCTTTGCTATTAGCTTTATGTTTTTTTAATTATAGGAAAATAGAAGACAGTAGGGAAGTTATGACTTAAATGGACTGTTGTTATTGCTGTATTCTTTTTTAAGGAAATGAAAAATATTATTTATTTTGTTCAAATCAAACAAACAAATATAGAATATCTTATACTGTAATTTTTGCTAAGCACTTAATATCATCACAGTTTGATTCTTTGTATGTAATAATCATTTTTTCATTTTATGGATTGGTGGTGTGATTGGTTATTTATAGTTGTAAAGCATGTGTTGTCCATAGTTGTTACTCAGTGTAGAGAAAAGAATGAATGTTATTTTTAGTGTTATACAAATGCATTACTTGAATAATGGACTCAGTCATTAAAAAAATACAAACGTATTATTTTAGCCTCAGAACTGAGGTTCCCTAATATTATATGAAAATAACCGAAATAGACCAGACATGAAAAGGAGCATTCACATTTTGGTCTTGGCTTTTGACACACGTTTCTTCCATAAGGCCATAGTACTTTATAGTCTTGTGTTGCCTGTTTGTGCAAACATGACCAGATGAATTCAGTGTTTAATGTTAAGAATCTTATAACATGCCAATTTGATTTGTAGCCCTTCATATCATAGAATGCTAATTAAAATCATATTTTTGCATATGTCATGCCTTTCATGTACATATGCAAATAGATTCTCTTGCCTTTCAGCTATTAGTAATTAACTTTATGAAGGACAGCTGTAATACGTAATTAACAAAAATGTTTGCAAGCCCTTTTACACTGAAAGTTACAACAGTAAATTTTTATTTTTTTGCTTATCAAGAGAGCCATTTTAGTCTGATGCTTCTGAATGAGATCTAAATTGTTTTAAATACTCACACAACATAATTAAATTATGTGGTACTATATATATGCAGAGGAGTGGTGCACTATGCACTGGCTGCTGATTCCTGCCCATTTCATATCTATGTCAACGAAATTGAATTAAGTGATCTGATTTGTGTGTAAAATAAGATAGCGTGTCAGGTAATACTTTTTGCTTGTTTTAGTTATTGATACCTTCTGGGCACTTAAGTACATTTTTTTTTGCTTGTATTGCAGACACGGTAAACATTTATATCATTTTAAAAAACCTCTCCAAATAATTACCATGTTTTTAAGGAAGCTTCATGAAGGCTATTCATTTTCTCTTTTACAGTCCCTTAAATGTTTAATAAAATGATATTTTCTCAAACTCATTTCATGATTGAAGTGTGGGATCAGCTAAGGGGCAGGGAATGTGATACTGAGGTGTAGCTTTATCTTTCTGACTAACTGACAGTGAAGGCAGTGACTAAAGAACTAAAATCATCGGTTTGGTCCCTGTTCGTCTACTCAAGTGAGAAAATGAACCCGTGAATTTAAATGCAGTTATTTCTTTTGGTTTCAGGTATTGCAGTATATTAATCTGTATGCAAGCTTTCTGCTTAGAATTTAGTGCCATCGTAATGTGCATTTTCATGTTACATATATATATATATATATATATATATATATATATATATATATATATATATAAAATCCAAGTCTATTTTTTAAAAATTTAGTATGTATTTCTAGCAGAGAGTTAAGTTTTAGTTCTATAATAACTTTTTTTTTTTTTTTTAGGGTTGCTTTTGTAATGAAGAAACACCTAAATACTCATCTACTGGGAAAACATGGAGTTGGCACACCAAAAGAAAGGTAATTTTCATCCATTTTTAAAAAATTTATCTAATATAATTATGTTTTCATTTTAGATTTTGTTTAGTGGGATGACTCCTAGAACTTTTATCAAGTCAGTTTGTCATGTTTTACATTAGTGGTACTCTGTTGTTGAATATCATGTTTTATGTCATTATCCCATAAGAATTTTTTTTAACATCTTTATTGGAGTATAATTGCTTTACAATGTTGTGTTAGTTTCTGCTGTATAACAAAGTGAATCAGCTATATGTATACATATATCCCCATATCTCCTCCCTCCTGCGTCTCCCACCCCGCTCCCTATCTCACCCCTCTAGGTGGTCACAAAGCTCCGAGCTGATCTCCCTGTGCTATGTGGCTGCTTCCCACTAGCTATCTATTTTACATTTGGTAGTGTATATACGTCCATGCCACTCTCTCACTTCGTCCCAGCTTACCCTTCCCCCTCCCTGTGTCCTCAAGTCCATTCTCTACATCTGTGTCTTTTCCAATAAGAAGTTAATGTTGCATTTTAATTGTAGAAAATTCAATCTAAGAATATTTGAAAAGATTTGAGGGATTTGAATTTGTGAATTTGTGAAACAACCTTGAAACAGTAGAAGAGTTAAACAGTAGAAGAGTTAAATCTTATTGACCTCTGCAAATGCGTCAGAAGGAGCTAAAATAAATATGTAAAACCAAACTGTCTATTTTCATTTGAACTTTGTGTATTTTTATTTTGAGGTTTTAAAATAACATTTTTTGAATTCTTACTGTAGAATTAAACATTGCTGATGTTAAAAAAGAAATACATCTTGTGTCATCCCCCAAATAATACTACGGTTGCCATGTCATGAAAAATAACACTACAATTACTGTGTCATCAACTGCCAGGTTTTCTTTTTTCTTGCTACTGTATCATAATTAGCTTCATCACATAGACTTAATTATATTAGGTGAACTGAAGTACAGCAGTGTCAGCTACCAGGTGAGCCTGGCTACTTCTGAAACTCTAAATCTTTAAAATGTGCAGCTCCCTCAGCACTAGTGCAAGCACTCTCACCTCCTTCAAAGACCTGGTAGGTTTTCAGCTTTCCCCAAATCCTCCAAGATGGTATCTGAAATTCTACAGACACTCCTAGAAACTTTTGTTTTAAATACTATTTGAAAATGTCAGTCATGATGCAATTTTTTCTATCACTCTATAGCCTAGGGCTTCTTCTGCCATGTTTGTAAATGTTTAATAAATTTTTTAAAAATTTAAAATACTCATCAATATGTTCTATGTTTACAAGGAATTTAACTTGACTTTTCTATTGGTGGCATATTGTTTTCTTTAGCATTTTAGTTTGGACATGACTACTGTGTCAGAATATTGGAATGTTACATATGCCTACTTTCTGCCTTTTGTTTTCTCATACTTTTCTTTGTAACATTATATTTAACTTGAGACAAAATTTATGTGTTGAACAGATCCTGAATGCATTATTCTTGAAATTCAAAAGATTTTGTATTATTTAAATTGTAATTTGGAACCTGTCGAAGTTATGTTTTGTAAGTATTTAAGAAACAAAACATTTGTAGTTATTGTGTTCTTGTTGCTTTCACTTGCATTATCTCATTAATCATTATATGACCTTATCAGTGGTGCGTTATTATTCTATTATAGAACTAAAGACAGATGCAGGAATATACAACTATTTCTTCAATATCTCATCATTAATAAGTGTTAGAATTGTTATTTTTCTAATTCTGGTGCTCTTCTGTGTACTGATTATATTATCTCACATTGAAATCTTTACATATAGGTACTTAGGGTGTTTTATTCACACAATAAATTTGAATGAAAACAATCTAGATCAGATAATTAGTAAAAAGAAAATATTTCCCTACTATATAACTTGTATACATTTTGAACTCAAATGTATCATTTTTGCTTTTTATTTAGGAATTTTAAAAATTTGAGTATGTCTGTTCATATGGTTTCATATTAATGAAAAATTCAACATCTTATACATATATTTATCCTCCAAGCACCTTAAAAACAGTAGATACCTCCTATATATGGTGCTAGGAGTTTGAAAATTCCAGTTGTACTCATAGGTTTTTCCATTTACCTTTTCCTGTGCATTCCAGGATAACTCTCTGTTGCTTTCACTCATTTCAGTCCCTAATACAAAAAGAGAGGCTAAAAAGAGGCAAGAGAAAGATTGCATGTCTTTTTTCCCCTTTGAGATATGGTAAGCTTTTTCTCCAACTTTTACATGATTTTTGTCCTCAAATCAGGAGATGAGTCTCAAATGGGAAAGTATCCCTCATCTTCTGGGTTATTACCTTCTAAGTAGTCCGAGTGCAGAGTTCATCTACATTCAACATTAGATTGAATTGTTTTTCCTACCAAAAATTCTGTGTTTCAGAGGACCTCTTGTTTATGATATCTGTTGATAGATAGGGCATTCCCTCCTCCTGATAGAAATACTGAGTTGGAATGCCAGGGCTTCAGCCGCAGCATAATTTTCCAATAGACATCCATAGCTGGAGAAGGCTAAGATTTAAGTAGCAAAATCTAGCACAGTAAATACCAAAAGGCTCCTTCCTTCCAGTCTACCTTCCTCCATTCCTTGGAGAGGGAATTGATGCCTTTTAACAGTCTCAGGAAACAAAGGAACTCTTTATCAGCATGTTCAACCATCTCTTTGGGCATAACTGTTCTCTAAATTAAGTTAAACATGTTTTTCTTACCTACTTAAAACATTAATGCCTTGGCCATAGTTTTGCAAGCTTGCTATATTTTAATTTCTCTAGGACAATATAATCAGTTTATTCTTTTTATGTTTTGAATTTGATTCTCCCCTCTTATGCATTGCATATTATAGCAAATAGTAGTAGAAGTTAGCTAAATAGGCTGTGACAATTAAATTAATAATGCATTTTGTTTGCAAGTATTTAGGCCTTGTGCTTTGACTGATATATGCAAAAATGATAATTTATTACAAATAAATCATATTCTTGCACTATAGTTTGATGAACTAATGAATTTTGTCAGCATGACTGTCATTAGCAACAGAAAAGTAGATAATTTCAAATATATACTTTTTGACTCTGTGAACACCTGAAGTGATGGCTTGTGTAAGAACATACTTTTTTGTCCCTAAATTTGCATGAACTTATTTTAAGGTAGTATATTACTATATTTTAGAAGTCTTGTACACTTAAATATAAACAACTAAATATAGCCACGTTCAGTTCACATTCCAAAATGATAGACTCCAATTAATTTGCAAGTTCATTCTAAAGTATTCCTTATTTTAAGTAAGTAATTCTCTTTATAATATAGTTAGCCAAAGTAGCTTTCTGACTCTCTGAAATCTCTAATAGAAATCTAGAAAACGAGCTTATCCACAGTTATCACAATTGAAACAGCCATAATAAGTATATCTTATGTGAAAGCCAGGTGCATATTACAATAGAAAGAGATAGCATTTGTAGTTCAGTGCTTGGAAATCAGCTGGGCTTTGAATGACTGTGTAAACAGGAGGAGGGGGAAACGATTCACTCAGAATTTCTGATCTGATACATTGCTTTTGTGGTATCTGGGACAACATCAGGAAATGTCTACACTGGCAGTATCTATGGAAGGCTGATGTGCTCCCCAAACCAGTTTTACCAGTAAAGGATTTTAAGTTGGATGTGTGTATCTGAGAATCTAAGAGCTAAATAATGTACCTAGGTTTTCAAGTTATTAATGAATATCTAGATTAAAACCGTAGTATTTTTTCAATGAAGCAATTTTTGCAGGAGTCTGTGAATATTCTAAGTCTCAGATTGTGCCTTATTGTCAACCTAGCTGTGGAGTATCTTCAGGCCCCTGGGGGCAGGCTCAGGGCTGGCCAGTGATTTTGTTCAAGTGAATGGATTTCCCCCAGGCCTCCTTCAGATTCCTGAGCCCTGATATTTTTGTTGGCTTCTCTCCTTTATCAGACATTTGTAACTTGTGATTGGGCATCTTACTTTTAACAGTATCTTTGAGCTTATTGATCATAAAATCTTTTCCCCTCATTTTTACATATACCAGATATTATGTAGTCTGAGTGTGGGATAGAAATACTGGCAGCCCTGATAGTGGTTCTAATTTGTTATGAGCCATTGCTATAGGACAGGATGTTGTGTAAGTCTTTTGGAGTCTATCTCATCTCCTTTCTCAAGAACTTTTTTATTTATATGGTAAAAATTGTATGAAGGCATCATCATTGTTTTCTGTCTTTCATTTTAGATGTAAGCCTCACCCTTTTTCTTTCTTTCTTCCTTTCTTTCTTTCTTTTTCTTTCCCTTTCTTTCTTTCTTTCTTTCTTTCTTTCTTCTTTCTTTCTTTCTTTCTTTCTTTCCCTCCTTCCTTCCTTCCTTTCTTTCTTTCACATCTTTATTGGAGTATAGTTACTTTACAATGGTGTGTTAGTTTCTGCTTTATAACAAAGTGAATCAGCTACACATATACATGCTGAAGCATGAGAATGTCATCCGAAACCCAAACATTCCTGGGAAAAGCATATATACATGTACGTGCACAGTTGTTATTGAAGCTTTGCCGGTGATACTTTGGGTTCATTAGAAACTTAGGTTACTTTTAATTGAGAGAATAATACATTTTTTAAAAACTCTGAATTACATATATTTAGGTAGACTCAAATTTTTCCTATTAGAAGAGATTATATTCATAATGTGAGATCAACTCCTGCTGTTGTCACTTTATTGTCCATTTTAAATAAGTAACTTGCCCTTTGGCTAAGTTGTTGTTATTGCTTATATTTTCTTTTATTAAAGGATCAACCATTTTCCTTAATATTTGTTCCATGTGAATTTCTGTAAGGTAAATTCTGTTTTCTATTTTATCATTGAAACAGGTAGCTTATTCTCATGGATGCATTGAGATATTTCATTCCGTGTTGAGTGTCCTTCTCGTCTCTGAAGAGTGTTCTTTATAACACTTGTCAGTCACGTTGTGTTTTGTGGCTCAGGTCTGCTATCCCGTCACCGCTGCTTATCGCTTATCGCTTATCGGTTTCCCCTCTCAGTTCTTCTCTTAATCAATGGCTAGTGATTTTTTTTTTTCTTTAATGAGGCCCAATTTTGGAAAAATAAAGTGTCTATGGGCTCCCTTCTGCTTTAAAAAATATTTATATAAGAAGTAACTCTGTTGAGCCAAAATGGAGGAAAAACATTTCAATTCATTCTATCTCGGATTGCTTATTTTAATGCGTGGGAGGTTGTTGTATTTCAGTGACTTACTATTGCTTTTGCGTGAGCTTAGGACTCCCTTTCCTCTATCTTCTCCCATTTCTCCATCTGTAGACAGCATCTAGTATGTAAATAATATCCTATGATCATTTGACCTCATTTTATTATAAGAAAGTTGGATTGAATAGGCAGCCCTGCTAAATAATTATTTCTATGTGGAAAGATAGATAGAAGTCACATCACTCATGTAAAGCCAAGGTTGTTATTTTTAGAAAACTCCCTTCTATATTTTACTGACTTAATCTGACCACTTATTAAGGTACATAAGGAGATAGTATATATTTTCCACTGAAGTTATCTTGTTAGCATTTGAGTAGTATTTCTAAATTAAATGGGTAATTAGGATGTTCTATGGTTGCTTTATGACAAATGTTTTCTTACTGAAATGGGTATATTCTAATTCTTACTTTATAAATTTTCCAGGTGAAAGTTAGCAAAAGTTAGCATCACTGGTGAGAATATTGGGATCTCAGCTCCTCATTTGTTTGTTGAAGTTTCCAACTTATTTTTTGGGGAGGTGTTTGGACCTAGTTACAAATGGTTCTCATGACTCATCTCTGAGGGGCTAGAAAACCCACTTTTCACGCTCATAACTTCATTGGGGCCCTCAGTTTCCATGAAGCAATGGTAGCCCTACTCCTACTTCAGTTGCATAGTGCAAAGCTATGTGGAATATCTGGATTCTGTATATTTGTCCTATAATTTAGTTTGCTGTTCTGAATAAATATTCTTTCCACTCATTTCTCAATGTGCTTTCAGTTTTACCCTTCAATCAGTCCCATCCCTAGAGAGCTGCTTTCCTTTGCCCCCATTGGTTTTGTTTTCTTCCTCCAATAACATTTTGACTGATTTTGTGCTTAGTTTTTATGATAATGACTTACATTTCAGAATGTTTTAAGAAGTAACCTTGTAAAACGCGTGTCTTTATTGTAAAGATCGTGCTCAGGGGCGCAGCTCCTGAACACATGTCGTATTTTCCTGGTGAGATCCTGGGGGGAACGGTGTCTTTCTGGTCTCTCTTCCAGGAAAAGTTGTGCCTTTCTGAAACAACTTGTCATTTTGGTCTTAAGTACTAGCAAATCGTGTGTATAATTGAGTTTTCTTCTTCATGTTTACTGCTGGGAAGCTCAGTGCCAAAATTGTAATTCATCTCTAGAAATCAGGGTGGACTTCATGGAATGCATTTTATTTACTACTGTTATTTCTAGTTTCATCTTTTTTTCCCTTATGGGAAATTCCCATTTTATGTGAGTGGTATATTTTAACAACCTCACGTAAATCAAAGCTCACATAATTCAAGGGAAGTTTTGCAATGAGAATTTTTGTGGAGTAGGGTCAGTATTTGTCTGGGAGGACATGTCTCCAGCCCTGGGGTTTGGGGGCATTGTGTCGAGCAGTGTGCAGCCCTGTTATGAGATGTTTTTTTTAATTGTCCTTGCCCTGTTGTATGAAAATTTAGTGCACTTTAATGGTGCTTTTTATTTTTCGAGATTATCTTATTTTGAGGAACGCTTGCTCCTAAAGTGTGCTGAGCAGACATGGTGTGTACTCCCCTGCCAAAGAAGGGAGGGTTGCTTAACTTTTATACCAGGGTCCTTGCTCTCTGCTCTGTCAAAAGTAACTGCTGCTCTTAGTGCATCACAGCTGTGCTGATAAAATTCCATGTTTACTACTCTAGGGGAGATTTTCATGTTAGCAGTAGGGGAAGTCTAAGTGTTAGAAGTATGTGTGTGTTACAGAAATGTAAGATTGTTTTCTTTGTTTTCTAAGATTCATTTTTTAATTTTAAGTTAGTATTTTATTGAGCGTTCATCTCTGTGTGTTTTATTCCTGGGCATTTAAATAGACATGGATATTATATGATTCTTGTTTTTTAGAGGATATTGTAGGTTATGCAATTATCCATAATATGTGAAAAGAAAAGCTACACAATGACACAAAAGAAAGTTTTAGAAGCGGGAACAATTAATCTTGCTTAAGAGGTATTATGGGGGATGCTAATGAAGACATCTAATTTATTCATTAATTTATTCTCCCAATAAACGTTCACTACATCTGCTATTTACAATTACTGCTGTGTTCCAAAACTGAAATGGCATGTCGTGTTAGGTGATACACCCTCTGTTCTCATGCCCCTTCAATTTAGGGTTGATGGACTGAGGCTAAGGGTAGAGGGATAATATGCACATAAAGGAAAAAGAGAATTTTATTAGGAGGCGCTGACAAAAACACAGTAGGGTGCTATTCCAGAGAGTGTCTGGGCCGGGTGTTGCTTTAGGATGAGTGGTCAGGAAAGACCTTTCTGAAGGGGTGCGTTTTAAGTGAAGCGTAGATTCGGAGCCCTCCCAGCAGAGGGCAGGGTCAGAGGCCTCCGGTGAGGCGCGCGCGAGCTTGGTGAGTCCTGCTCCAGTGCCCCCGGGGGCTGGGGGAAGGCAGAGGGGAAGATGAAGAGCTAAGATCCCAGCCGTGCGCTGTTTAGGAAACGGTCACCCGTGGGAGTGTGTCCTTTAGCGGGGTCACGGGACGGGTGAGGGTGGGCCTGGGCAACAGAGTCGGAATCCGGCTGGAAAGACCCTTGAATGCTGTGCCAGCTTTACCTCTTACTCTGTACAGAAGAGGAAGCCAGCAAGCCGTCAGTGTGGAGTTCAGCCCCGGGGCAGTGTGGGCAAGTGGATTCGCCGGTCACAGCGACTTTTCCTGGAGACCCTCACCCGCTCTCCCTGCCTCGCCTGCTCCCTCTCTCCCTCAGTGCCGGTCACCTTGCCCGATTCAGTTGCGGAGCTTGCCTGCAAGTAAGCCGTTTAGGCATTGGTTTTACAGGCAGACCTTGTTTTATTGTGCTTTGCAAATATTGTACTTTTTACAAATTGAAGGTTTGTGGCAACCCTGCATCAAGCAAGTCTGTCAGCTCCATTTTTCCAGCAACATTTGCTTACTTCCCGTCTCCTTGTCACATTTTGGTAATTCTCACAAGATTTCAAACTTTTTATTATTATTATATTTGTTATGGTGACCTCTGATCAGTGATCTTTGATGCTCTTACTGTGACTCTGACGGCTCAGATGATGGTTAGCATTTTTTAGCAATAAAGTATTCTTAGTTAAGGTATGAATATTGTTTTTTAAGACATAATGCTATTGCACACTTAACAGACTACAAAATAGTGTAAATGTAACTTTTATATGCACTGGGAAACTGAAAAATTCGTGCGACTGGCTTTACTGTGATACTTGGCTTTAGTGTGGTGGTTGGGAACTGAACCGGCAGTGTCTCCGAGGTCTGCCTGTATTTTGTTAGACACATTCTGTTCCCAACTCCATAACGTATTTCTTCCTTTCTCTATACTTTTGTTCTTCCTATTCCTCGTTACACTCCTACTATATTCCATCTTTCCTGGTTATCATTCCAAATCATTTTTTTATTTCAAGCTTCAGTATGAGGCCCCTGTCTTCTATGACTTTCCTCCTTGTGTATTCCATCTCTAAACGATTTTGCTTTTTTCATCATATTCCTATGGAACTTTGGTGAATAAAGTATATATATTTCTCTCTCCATCTCCCAAAGTGGAAACCCAAAAGACTATAATGATACTGTATACGTTATAATGATGTAATCTAGTACTAGCTCATTGAGTTATTAGACCAGAAATGTATGGTTTAGTACTGATAATCTTTATTAAAATGACATCTATTTTGTTCTGTTGCCTCCTCTTTCATTCCTATATAGAAATAAAAGTGAATTCTGTGGAGATAGTGAACGATACCTTTTCTAGTATGAATGTTCTAATTGCTTTTGCATATGATAATACATTGTTGTTTAATGTCACAAGTTAATTTTTTAAGGGTTTTGTTTTTTTTTCTGCTACCATTTAGTAGTTCAATCAGATCTTGGGTATAAGAATATCTGCCGTTTTAACTCTTTTTGAAGTCAGTGAATAAGTGATCCCAAATATGATCAATCAGATATGTTAAATGTTCAGAATATAGGTGTTTTCCCTCGGCAGGCATCTAGAATATTTTTGGCTATTCTCTTCTTTTATTTCACTTAAATTGCTTTTAGAACACTGGGGCTTATGCATCTGGACTCTGATTAAAATATGCCTTAAGCTCTTATCCTTAATTCCCCATCAGTGCCAGAATTAAAGAGAACAAAGACCTGTATGTTCACTGCAGCCTTCAATTAGGCTTAATTACCAACTTTCATAGAGTTTCATTATACAGTACTGACTTCTTGTGAGATGTTCTTTATATTCTTGATGTCTTGGTAGTTGCTTATAAAAGTGCAAGTTTAAAATTTTTCCTGAGGAATTTTCAGGAAACTTAACAACCTTTCTGAAGTAATTTTTGTAAAGTTGGGTCAAAGCAATATAATGATCCATTTTAACAAATGAAAAACAAGATGTTTACATTTCATTATGCCACAGAACTCTGATAGGAAAAATCAAGGGTTTACACAGGTTATTCTCTAAGATATCTCCTCCCACCCCCAGTTCTTGGTCCTTGGGTCACTTGAATAATCCACTGTGAGCTTCAAACAAAGGGCTTCTCCACTAATCCTGTGCTGCTCTCGCCCTCGTACTCAGAGAAAACAAGCAGACATTGATGTTCCGTAAGAGACTGGTCGATCTTGTAGTAGTCCTGATGTTCCACAGAATGGCTGTCTTCTGCTGCAGCAGCTCCTTCCTTCCCTTTCAAAAGAATCATGATGTCATTTGATACGTTCTAAGATATTAGCACCTCCTAAGGTTGAATCATATGAAATCAACACTTAGGTTAAAAACCATCAAATATTGGCAATTTCATTTGAGTGAAACCTAATTCTATTTAGAACTGTTTCTAGCATATGATGTCAATATAGAGATTTGCTTTTCAGTGAAGTAATCATTTCCATTGAGTTTTTAAATCTTTTTTTTAAAAATTTTATTTATTTAATTTTATTTTTGGCTGCGTTGGGTCTCCATTCCTGTGCGTGGGCTTTCTCTAGTTGCGGCGAGCGGGGACTACTCTTTGTTGCGGTGCACGGGCTTCTCATTGCGGTGGTTTCTCTTGTTGTGGTGCATGGGCTCTAGGTGTGCGGGCTTCAGTAGTTGTGGCTTACGGGCTCTAGAGTGCAGGCTAAGTAGTTGTGGCACATGGACTTAGTTGCTCCGCGGCATGTGGGATCTTCCCGGACCAGGGATCGAACCCATGTCCCCTGCATTGGCAGGAGGATTCTTAACCACTGTGCCACCAGGGAAGTCCCTCCATTGAGTTTTAACGTAATCCAGTTCTTGCTTTTTTTATAGACAGTGATTCCTTAGACATAGTGTGGTGCAGTAAGTATGATACAGAAATTGGGTCAGGATAACAGGAAAGCTATCTCAGCATACTTTTTTTTACTGTTTCCACTCAGTGTCCACTGAAAGCCATGTCTGCAGGTCTTCTAGGCCTGTGTCAGCTGTAATTTCAAGGCCCAGATTTTGTCTCACTGTGAAAATCCTTCCCTGGATTTCCATTCTATGTAATCGCTTCTTACTACTAAGAAGACTGATGTACAACTTAGCACATTCTATTTGGTTTCTCTTTTTTGTTTAAAACACAGTGGGTGTATGCCCTGGGTCCACACTAGATAATTTCTTGAGGGTGTGGTTGGCAACTTTCCTTCTCTGTCTCAGCTTTTCCAAAGGTGACTGACATTCAGTGAATATTGATAGATTTAAGATATTAAAGTCCTCATTGAAATTTTTCTTTTTCAGGATGGACTTTTTCTTAGCTGGTCTAACATATGATTTATAGTCACATTTCTAAAAAGGCAGTGCAAACTAGTGTAGTTGTGTATAACTGTCTATGGTCCTGTCTCTTAACGGAGTCAACCTCAAGTGCATTCTTCCTGAGTCACTGTGGCTTTATCACCTTCTCCTGGGAGGCCCAGGACACATGTTCTCATTTTTCAGGGTTATGGTGACATGGACATGAATTTATAGTTATACAAGTACAAAAAAAATCATACTATATATAAACACAGCATTTTATAATTTAAAAAGTGCTTACTTCTAGGTAAAAACATATTAAAGAAATTTTTAGTTGCTAAGGTCTAAACAATATCTGTGTCTCCTTTTTCATGCTAATCTGGTAGAGAAAAGGATTATGGGAAACAGCAGATTCAGCGGAACATATATATAATGAAGTTTTTATTTAAATTATACCCAAATTTTCTTTCTAGTTAATTAAAACAATAATTTCCCCTTTCATTCTCACAGTGCATTATAATATTCAGAATGTCTTTTTCTCATTTCGCATTTATAATTACATAATATGGATGTGCCATATATTTTTGGCAACTAGAAAGTGGCAGTCTTATTGCTGGATATCAGGTCTTTAAAATTTTATACCTTTTCCTTTTTCTAAAAAAATATTGTTTATATGATAATCATATCTTGAAGATTGGGAAAATTTTTAACAAAAGAACTAGCCCAATGCTTATTATTTATTAGTACTCATAGTAATAGCAGTATATGAACATATTCAAAGTCTCAGTGAGTTTTTGAGTTTTCTCTTTCTATTAAACAGGGAAAAAAACCTTACATAGAACACTGCCGTGTAAAACCAGTAGAAACCAAGTGCTCTGTCTGAAGCTGCAAGGGGGGGCGGCCCAAAGACCATGTCAGTGGTGGGGCACCTTCTCTTCATCTCAGAGAAGCTGTGGGTTCCTCATCAGATTAAACAGAATCTCTTTATACATAGAGCTCGTTTACTTGTATAGTAAGCCATTGACTTTTGCAGCTTTAGCATTTATAATATTGTTGATCCCTAAGTGATGAGACATAATTTAAATTTCTGTGGAAATTCCAGTTTGAATCTGATGTGCTCAGGTGCCGCTGAGTCCGAGCCCTTAACTTAGCTGGTGTTAGATCTCAGTACAGCTTTATTTACTGTGCTCTGCTTGTCATAGGTATCTATGCCTCTGAAGAAGTGATTAAAACCAAAAGTTTAAACAGATCCAACTGCTGGAGTTGATGAAAATAAAGAAAGAATGAAAAAAATGTAAGAGTGTAATCATTCTTAGCTAGAGATGTAAGGTTGGGATAAATTAAAATCTGGAAGGTGATGTTCTAGTTTTCAAGTTCAGTGGTAAATTCATAGATATTCGTTATATTATTGAGTGAATCAATAAAATAAAGTGGGGCCACAAGTGGATCAGTGATGAGCAAACTTATTTTTGGCCCAGTTTTGTGCCTTGAGGTCTATGTAGTGAGACCGTGATTTGCCACATTCACATGACCCACATAATATGCTTGATGGGAAACAAAGAAAGTTGGTTTCAGAAACTTCTATTTAGTTCTCTAGCTAGTAATGAAAGTACCCCATTCAATGAAGGAGAAAACTTTATTGAATCTTGAAGAGATGGCTCTCTTATTGGTAATGTTATGAATGGAATACATCTGGCTTTCAACAAAAATGTCAATTCTTAGAAAATCATTAGTCTGTAAACATTTATCTGAAATAACAGTGGGGAACTATTAATTCATGTGGCTGTTAACTCACTTTTATTATGAGAAAAGTTTGACTTGGAAATTTTAGGAAGTGTTTTTCCTTGCATAAGGTCAAATTGGCAGTGGAGGTACCCTCAGCTCACCCTGCCATAGAGAAGCACTTTCTTCTGAGTGAAGCGGCTCTTAGAGGAGAAGGGTTGGGAAACCAACAGCTATTCCTCTGGTGGAGCCGCCATCACAGAGAGGTGCATCTCAGGAAGGACCCCGCTCTCACCAGGGATTTGGGTGGCCTGGGGCTGACCTCGCCTGCTGAGTCCTGGTCAGCCTCCAGCAGTATCTGAGAAAGAAATCGGGATGAGCTCTGTCCTAGGAAATGGAGGCCTTTTCATCCCAAGATGAAAGGTGCTACTTTCAGTCAGAAGAAGCTTTGTCTTGAATGCCTGTTTAAATGACTGCGCTCCACATTACAGGTATTTTTCTCAGTTTCCACCACTGGTTTCATCTGCCTCTCTGCTGACTTGATGCTGAGGCCCCGGCAGAATGTGCTGAGGACACTGCAGAGTGTGCCACCTGTGTGTGTCTGCACAGGCTTCTAGGGTCTCCGTCTTCCTCTTGTCCTGCCTCTGGAGACAGGTCGATGTGACTAAGGAATGATGTTCTGAAATAGAACGTAGAGTTCATTGTTTTCCGTATTGGAAGAACTCATAGCTTTGTTAATGATTTTAGACTGTATTTATAGAATCACTGAGATTCTTAAGGGGTTATTTAATTTTTTTAAGCACTTTACGACCTTTTATGAGGGAAGGTATTTTCTATGAGGCTTTCTAAAGGTCTCAGTTCATATGTCTTGCAAATGTCAGTGGCTTACTCTATTTAATTTGCCCTAACACCAGGTAGCTTATTGCAGAGCAATACAGAATTTTGGATTTTAAAGAGGACCTTTACATTTCATAGATGTGAAAACCATTTCAGAGAGACTTGATCTAGACCATCTAGATATTCACAATTTTGGCAATTAAAAAATGGTCTGTGTCTACAAATTTTATAATTTCATTGCATCCTTCTTTGGGAACAAAAGAGCTATGAGTCCATTGTTCTTGGGTAAAGCTTTGCTCTTTCATGGGTGATCTTTGGTAGTTTTGCATGTAATGCTTAGTATCTTCTCAGCACCTTTAATCTTAGTAATTGGTGGTAAATTTTGTACAACGTAAAGTATCTATGAAAGATAAATTCTCCCCCCTTTTCAGGTGCTTATTGATAAAATATATATAAAATTAGAAAAGTCTGAGTGTATTTGTTTAAACAAGAAAAGTTTGTTTTCAGTCTGAACATATTGCTGTAAAACTTTTACAGTCATGCAATTTATAGAAATGGTAGACTTTCACTCTTTCATGTTTTTCTTTCAATGGTGGCATCAATATTGCTAACATTTGTTGGAATATAAAGTATAAAACAAGATCTTTCCTGAAAATACTACATAGTGAAAAACTACCCAATGACTATCTATAAACTGGACAAAGATGAAACATTTTTAATCTAGCATGAAGAAATGTGTCAGAGTGCATTTTCAACTATGGGGCTGACTGCAAATTAAACTTGGATATTTAACATATATTTGAAGCCAAATGAATTTAGCCATTTGTG